>NW_015557099.1:7298-23077 GCF_001515605.1 Sinocyclocheilus anshuiensis | reverse complement strand
CCAGGGGATAAATATCACGTTATTGGGGTCGCTTCAACCCGCGGACATGAACAACAACCCGCGGCAACAGTGTTAAAAGTAGCCCAATTCAGCGGGAAAACCGCGGACTTGGCAACACTGCTTATGAACCGTTTCCTTGGTTACCACTGTAAACAAAGCAGAGTACACCATTAAAGGGGAAGCTACATGACAGTAGATTACGGATTTGCGGAGCAACAAAACAAGTGGGTATACCGAGGGTATATGCGAATACTGATCCTTAGAAGTCGTAATACGCAAACATCCCGGGGAAAAAAGTAAGCATACGGCGTATACTTGCGTATGGCCCCGACTACACCACTGCTTCAGTGATACATTAATATAACCCCATAAATGTAATGCATTTTTGTACTTATTTTACTGTTATTTTCGGGATCTACTGGGACAGTGATAAAGATCTACCGCGATCGACGGGTTGGCGACCACTGCTTTAGAGGCTACATGCATTTCAACTGTGGTTGCTATTTTTGTAACAATCTTAAAGGGATACTTCACCAAAAATGTACACTTTGGGTGAACTATCCCTTTAAGCAAATTTCGATCATTTTAGGGACGTTACGGCTGTTGTCGCTTTATCAGAGATGGATACAGGACCCCAACAGAGGTAACCAGACACTTGATTTTACACAAAATAAGTATTTTGTGGCTAATTCTCTTATAGTGTGACTGCATTCTATGTTTTTATGGTTGTGATAGGACCCCACTCGCCTTCACTATGATCCTGCTGAGTTGAAGCTCTTTGAGAACATTGAATGTGAGTGGCCAGTATTTTGGACTTACCTTATACTTGATGGCATCTTCAATGAAGACCATGAGCAGGTACGAACAGGCCGTCCTACAAGTCCTCACTTGTATTCTGAAAGCAGCAGAAATAACTCCCACTCATGGCCACATGGAGGCAGTATGTAGTTATGACACGGCGTGTCATTCCTCAGGTGCAGGAATACAGAGAGGCTCTTGAAGGAGTTTTGATCAGAGGCAAACACGGGATTCGTCTGGTGCCTGAACTCTATGCTGTACCTGCTGACAAAGTGAGTTTAAACCAGTTTGTTACTCTGATCAATACCATGTACAGTTCATCAGTTTTCATCTGCAACAAATCATTCTGAATCTGCATGTACATTTATCACCTCAGATACTCCTTTTTTTTGCGCAAAGACACAATGTATACTGAATTATGCCAGTTCTGAAGATTAATTCAAGTTGAATGAGTGTTTGGACTCTGCTCAGTAACTGTGACACAAACAATCCTGGGTAAAATGTTTTGATCTGTTGCTCATCTGTGTGTTTATTTCTTGTTCAGGTTGAAGAGGAGTACAGGAACCCTCACTCTGTGGAGCGTGTGGCCGCTGGCCAGCTCCCACACATGTGGGGCCAGTCTCTGTATATCCTGGGCTGTCTGCTGGCAGAGGTACTAAAGCCTGGATCCACTTTCATATTAAACATGTTATACTGTATATAATCAGATATGATGTCAGGTGTTGAAGCGCTACCTTTGGTATCTTTGTTGATTAAGTGTACATGTAAAATGTCAAAACAGAGTAGTCCCAGTGTTTCTTAGGCAATCCTTTGTGTCTTATCTATTCTGCTTCTTTTACTGATATCTGACAAATGGTTAATTTTAAATAGGGATTTCTGGCCCCTGGAGAGATTGATCCTCTGAATAGGCGATTTTCTAAAGAATTCAAGCCAGATGTTGTTGTGCAAGGTTTGTGAATATTATTGCTTTCATTTTTTTTTTTAAATGAGGAATATAGACAGTCAAACCATACCTATTCAGACACAGACTTATTTGTACCATATATCACCTTTTGAATTTCTGTAATTTTTTTTATTGGAAAAAGCATGTGGCAGATTTTTAGAAATATGTTTTGGCCAAACTCAGGCACTTATGCTAATGCTCAATTACAGTATAACTTGATAACTAACTAAGTTGTAATAGCTTTTCAACAAATGTAACAAGATATAAAGTGCTAAGAGATATTTGAGAAACAAAGCGATAAAGGGCAAATGTTTAGCCCGTTGTTTTCTCACCAAAACATGCAACTTTCTGGAAGACTACATTTATAATGGAAAAAATGTGGGTTGAATCCCAGTGAACACTATTCTGCAAAAAAAAATCTTTTGAAAGATTTTGGTTAAAGAAAGAATAAACTGAATATATAAGAATTTATATAGTATGTTTCATTTATATGAAACTATATAGTATGTTTTGCATCTATAAAAGGTTGGAGTTTAATATCGTTTTAATATTTTATATTAGGGGATATGAAAATCTACCACAGTAGGAATGAGTGTGCTGGTTGTGTTGGGCTGAAGTCCATTTAAGGAGCAGATTCAATTTATTACTAGAAGCTCAATTTTGAATTTGATCTTGACACTATAATTTGCTAAACAGAGAAGACTGACCTTTTGTTCTGTTTAGTGAGTGTAGTGGCTGAGTCAGTGCAGATCCAGCAGCTGCTGAGGGATCAAGGAATTGAGGTTCAGACCATCTCTGACGTTTCGCCCATCCGGGTCATGCCAGCTCGCATCCTGAGCCACATTTATGTGAAACTGGGTAAGTGTTCAGGTTCACCATGACTAACAGGACAGAGCCAGACCGTGTAAACAAAGGCTACATCTGTAAAACTGCATTTAGAAGAAGGTCTTGAAGGTTCTGGGATACAAAATTGAATTCAAACCGGTTCCTTTTTCCACTGCACAGGTAACTGTAAAAAGCTGAATCTGAGTGGGCGACTATACAGGCACATTGGTGTCTTGGGAACTTCAAAGTTTTATGAGATCAGAAATGGTACTTACACATTCACTCCACAGGTAAATAAAAAGGATCTCACATGGAAGTCTTTTATAGTAGAAGACCTACTCTACAAAAAAATATATGTACGTATATACTGTAAAGTCTAAAAAAACATTATAACAATATATGTTTCCCATAGTTCATTGACCAGCATCACTTCTACTTGGCTCTGGATAACCAGATGATTGTGGAGATGTTGCGAACAGAGCTTGCTTATCTCTCGTCCTGCTGGCGGATGACTGGAAGACCTACCCTCACGTTCCCTATCACACCGAGCATGCTGGGTAAAACTTCTCGTATGATGGAAGATATTGCACTATGCACAAATTAATATTAACAGTTTCTTTCTTTCTTTCTATTATTGGGCCAGTTGAGGAGGGTGACAGTATTGACCCCTGTATCCTCTCTACCCTCCGGAAGCTTCAAGATGGCTACTTTGCGGGTGCAAGGTCAGAAAAATTGTGGCAGTAACAATAAAAAGAGTTAGAGTATGATGTTTGAGGCACGAATATGGTTTATTTAACATCGCAAATCCCTTTGTTGTTTAGGGTGCAGATGGCAAACCTCTCCTCATTCCTCACAACCTCCTTCCACACCCAGCTCAGCTTCTTGGATGCTGACTCTGAAGAGAATCTGCTAGAGGAAGAGGAAGAAGAAGAAGAAGAAGAGAGTTATGGGTCCTCAGGTATCCATACTGACTTGCATATAGCTGCTTTGGAAAGCATCTCTCCCCCAAAAAATAAATGTATACATACCCTGCTGAAAACCAGGGTTTTCAGACCAGATTAAGTGTTGATGGTTCAAGGTTGATTTATGCTGGTTATTGTTGGTGAAGCTGATGGACCAGAATGGTCTTTCTTAGGGTACCATTTCAGCAGTGTTGTTATTGCTAACTAAACTATTAAAATTGAAATAAATCTGAAATAAAATATAAATATTAGCTGAAAAACTTACAAAACGTGAATAAAAAATTGGCATTGGCAACTGAAATAAAATAAGTCGAATTTGAAGTACTTAAATTACTGAATCTAAAACTGAAAAAAAAAAAAAAAATAAAATAAAAATAAATATAAAAAAACATAAAACTAATAAAATGACAAAAGCACATTACTTGACAGATTTTTAAATAAAAATAAAAATATGATTTTTAGAGTTAAAATAAAAAATAATAAAAGCTAATTCAAAATATGAATAAATACTATAATATAAATAATTCTAAAATAACACTGTTATATATTAGATATCCACTGATTTAAAAACTGATTAAAGATTTGTTTTTATATTTAAATTGCCTACACTCACTTAAATAGCACTGTGAAATGTAATGTTTAGCAAATATCAAAGTGAATATCTTTTTTATGCTCTACATTATTTTAGTTTTTATTTTGAATTACTTCAAAATAGTGTTGAATTTTACTAATCATTATCATCCAGAATTTAGATATCTGCATCTCTATTCCTGATCTTGTTGGTTAAGCTAGTTAATAAGTCTACTGGGGACACCAGCATCCAAAACACAACATATGCACAATACTCCACATAAACTAAAATGATAAAGTGGTGGTTTGTTTTCCCGCAGGAGGTTCAGGACACATGTTTGACCAGTATCTCACAGATCTATTGCACAGCACTGCTACAAAATGCCATCTGCCTGCCATCCAGAGGGGGCAGCACCACGTTTTTAGTGCTGAACACACCACCAGGGACATCCTTTCTTTCATGGCCCAGGTTCAGGGCCACAACATACCCAGTAAGCCCTCAAGGTCGATCGTTAATAGTTAAGTGGATTTCATGCTTTCTTTTACAGTACGGCTAGTCATCTCATTCTGTTATGTTTTTCAGAGCCTTCCATGTATTTGCCTGTTGTCCCCATCATGAGCAAACACAGGAAGTCTCTCAATCTGCTGGATGTTCCTCAGCACAATGTTTCTCATCGCACCAAGGCAAGTCTCCACACTCCAGTATAAAGTGAAAAATGAAATAAACGGCCCATTGTTTTGATTCATGTCTGTTTTTGTCTGCACACACAATCTAGGCTGATAGCGTTGACCTGCACTTGCCACGTGATTCTCATGGGAACACAGACTTTGCCTATCTGGTCAATCAGCTAAAGCATTGTCCAACCCTTCAGGACCAGGCAGATATCCTCTATGTCCTCTATGCTATGAAGTGAGAACCTTTGTACAAATTGACTGTGCATATCCATTATAATTTATTTTATAAGCCATTTTTAATCAAAGTCAAAAAATCAATCATCAATGTGTTTAGGGGTTCAGATTGGATAGTAAATCTGTCAGGACAAGGAGAGGCAACTGTTCGCTCCCTGCTGGAGGAGCTGTATGTTCGGGCAGGAGCGTGTAAGGAATGGGGCCTCATTCGCTACATTTCAGGCATCCTGAAGAAAAGAGTGGAAGTCCTTGCTGAGGTGAGACCCCATATCTATCAGTGCTTGTTTGATAAACAACAGACACTTTTATGTTTCTTGGTTGATTTTGTTTAATAATTAAAACTTAAATATTTAGAATTTTGAAATTTTAAAACTTTAAATGTTTGTTATATTATAATTCAGAAGTGTGGAGTCAGATTTTAGTAGAAGGTTGCATTTATTTGATCAAAAATACAGTAAAAACAGCAATATTGTGAAATATTAGTACAAATTAAAGGGATAGTTCACCCAAAAATGTAAATTAGCCCATTATTTACTCACCCTCAAGCCATCCTAGGCGTATATGACTTCCTTCTTTCAGATGAATCCAATCGGAGTTATATTAAAAATTGTCTTTGAATTAGTGACTGTTGTTTTGTTTTGATCTCTCCGCTGCGCTTCTGCGTTCGTCACTTCTGAGCGGCACATGCGCAACACCGACGTCTTGCGTCATCCGCCCGGCGCTGCTTCCTTTCATATCGGCGGCATATTCGCCGATACCGATATATCGGCGACAGGCACATATTGGCCGATAATATCGCCAAAACGATATATCGCTCGGGCTCTAGTTGCAGTTCATCAGTCCAAAAGAAGTGAAATAAAGCACATGCATCCATAATAAAAAGTGCCTCACATGGCTCCGTGGGGTGAACAAAGGCCTCCTGTAGCGAATCGATGCGTTTTTGTAAGAAAAATATCCATATTCAAAACGTAATAATCACTTTAATCTAGCTTGTGCCAATAGTTGAACACGGAAGCAGTTCCGGGCGGATGACGTAAGATGTTGGCGTTCCCGGAGCCGTGTGAGGCACTTTTTATTATGGATGGATGCGCTTTATTTAACTTCTTTTGGACTGATGAACTGCAACACCCGCTGAGTGCCATTAAACAGCTTGAAAGATCAAAGACCATTTTTAATATAACTTTGATTGGATTCGTCTGAAAGAAGAAAGTCATATACACCTAGGATGCCTTGAGGGTGAGTAATTCATGGGCTAATTTTAATTTTTGGGTGAACTAACCCTTTAAAATAACTGTTTTCTATTTTAATATATTTTAAAATGTAATTCATTCCTGTGATGCAAAGCTGAATTTTTAGCATTATTACTCCAGTCTTTAGTCTTTAAGGTCACATGCTACTTCAAAAATCATTTTAATATGCTGATTTGCTGCTCAAGAAACATTTCGTATTATTATCAATGTTAAAACAGCTGGGCTGCTTAATATATTTGTGGAAACCGTTATATTTTTTTTAAGGATTCTTTGATTAATTGAAAGTTCAAAAGAACATTTATTTAAAAATAGAATATTTATTTAAAAATAGAAATCTCTTGTAAAATTAGTTTTTATAGTAATTTTTCAAGTCTCATCAAAATCTGTCTTGGAAACATTTTTCATTATTTTTTACAACTTTAATCCTTTAAATTAGAAAATTGTCATAAAATATACAATATTAGATTTATAAAATTATGATAATCTAAACAAAGAGTAAAAATGATTTATATCAGCTTAACTCTCAGTGGGAGCAATTTTACCTGTAATAATGTTTGTGTGTGTGTGTGTGTGTGTGTGTGTGTGTGTGTGTGCATGCATGCACTCAGGCTTGCACAGATCTGATCTCCCATCATAAACAGCTGACAGTGGGTCTTCCTCCCGAACCCAGAGAGAAGGTCATCACAATGTGAGTGTCTTTAGTTTCTGATAGTCATTTTAGATTATTTATTTTTTAAATCATTATTTTTTTTTATAAAGCAATCATTTTAATATTCTCTTTTTACTTAACCGATTCTCTTATTTTTAGTCCTCTTCCTCCTGAAGAACTGATTAGCTTGATTTATGAGGCCAGTGGACAAGACATCAGCATTGCTGTCCTCACACAGGTAGTTGTAATTTTAAGCCTTTAAGTTATGTTGCTATCTTCCACTGTGCTATTAAATTAAACTTCTGAGCTCAGGAGATCATGGTGTATCTGGCCATGTATGTGCGCTCTCAGCCATCTCTGTTTGGAGACATGCTGCGTCTGCGCATCGGGCTCATCGTGCAAGTGATGGCTACAGAACTTGCTCGCAGTCTACACTGCTCAGGTACAGCCAATCAGAGTTTTGGTTCTACAATGTAAATCTTTATTATTTGCTTACATTAAGTGCAATAAATCTGTCCATGTGACATCTACAGGTGAGGAGGCATCAGAGAGCCTGATGAGCCTCAGTCCTTTTGACATGAAGAATCTCTTACATCACATCCTGAGCGGGAAAGAGTTTGGTGTAGAGAGGAGCAGTGAGTATCAATCAACCTTAGTTTTTTACGCTCTTTACTCCAGTGAGTATTTCTTTGGGTTTTTAGGTGTAATTTTTATCGTTTTATTTTTGAAAGTCATTTTCTGTACTATATGTACACGACTGTTCAAAAGTTTCAATTTTATGTTTTAGAAAGAAGTCGCTTGTCTCACCAAGGCTGCATTTATTTGATCAAAATATATTAAAAACAGTAATATTGTGGACATCAATTTTTTTAAAATATATATTTTAAAATGTAATGTATTCTTACAGAAGAGTAAAAAATAAGAAAAAAGGTAATTGAGAATTTTTATCTTACAATTTTAAGTTAAGTCAGAATTGCGAGATGTACAAACTTTTTTCTCAGAATTGCGTGATATAAACTCACAATTATGAGTTATAAAGTCAGAATAGTGGGATATAAACTTGCAATTGCTAGAAATAAAGTCAGAATTGCGGGATAAAAACTCGCAATTCTGACTGTTTTTCTCGCAAATTCGAGTTTGTATCTTGCAATTAATAAAAAAAAGTCGGAATTACGAGATGTAAACTCGCAATTGAGAGAAAAAAAGCCAGAATGGTGAGATAACTTGCAATTACCTTTTTTAAAAATGTTTTATTCAGTGGCAGAAACGGGCTTCAGTATATTCCTGTGATGGCACAGGTGAATTTACAGCATATTTGTGGAATATGCTTTTTTTCAGGAATGGTTGATGAATAGAAAGTTCAAAAGAACAGTATTTATTTGAAATGGAAATCTTTTGTAACAAATGTATTTACTGTCCCTTTGATCGAATGAATGCATCCTAGCTGAATAGCTACAAAAATATTATTTTAAGATTTCTGTGCAGTTAATTTAAAAAGAGGTATGATGTGGCTACTCTTGTTGTGTGGTCTGTTCTTCAATAATCGCTCTGTATTGTGTGAAAGTGCGTCCGATTCAGTCTTCAACCACCAGTCCTGCCATCTCCATCCATGAGCTTGGACACACAGGGGCCACCAAGACAGAGCGCACAGGCATCAGAAAACTCAAGACTGAAATCAAACAGGTGGAGTGAAAGTCACGTAAATTAGACATGACTGTAAATTATTTATCAAATGTTTTGCAAATTGTGATATTTTTACAGATTTCCTCACTATTGTACCTTAAATGGCTTTTATATTATTTTGTTTTCAGCTCGATGACTCCAGACCCATGAGTGTGGGTTGAGTTTGTAATATTGGCATGCTGTGCTAATACTGTAGAATAGCTTTTTTGTGCAGAGCCCATTCTGTCTAGTGGTCACAGCACATTTGTCGAGACCATGAAACCAGTATTAGCATGAAAATTCTGAGTAATCTTCAGTTTGCCCATATCATACACATCTTTTTTTAGTCATATGAAGCATCTTTTTGACTGTGAAGGTGATAGTTTTTCATGTTAATGTCTCTCTGTATGATTGATGCCTCAACTGTTTGTTCATCAGAAATACTTTCCATTTTTATGTCCATTTTAAATGTTTATATGCTCTGCTTTTATTCTCATAGATATTTACCAGCAGTCATTCCATCAGCAGTAATTTCACCTCCCCTCGTTCCACGGTAACTTGCAGAAAAACCAAAACCCTCTCCACTAACACCTGCTCTCCACTGTCGAATACTATTTTTTTTTTTACACAAGCCAGTTCAGAAGATTAAAAATAATTTTAACTTGGAGGGGTGGATTCAGTTCATTGGTACTCAATAAATATAAATTTAATCTAATGAAATTTTTCAGTGCCTCAGATTAATTGACTGATTTGAAATGCGACAAACTTACAGCCATAACAGCCAATTAATATTTCTAACTTGTCTCACATCAGTCTTGTCTTGTTGTGGTCATTTCACTCTCTTAGCATGGGCTGACATTATAACATCTTAGCTATGTTTGTCATAGTTTCTGCTTACTAAACCTGAAGCATGCTTTTAAGTGTGTTATATGTGCTGATTAGTGCCACTAGTCCCACTAGTCAAAATTTTACCTCATATCTTTATGATATACTGACAATGCAAATGTGTGCGTGTCTGTAGCGATGCAGCAGCCCCTCCACTCCCAGCGGGATGCTGTCTCCGACCGGTACAGGAGACTCACACCTGCAGTGGGAGGAGCGCCAGGGCCAGTGGCTGAGGAGACGCAGACTAGATGGGGCCATAAACAGGGTTCCCATGGGCTTCTACCAGAAAGTCTGGAAGATTCTCCAGAAATGTCATGGCCTCTCCATTGCTGGATATGTCTTGCCTTCCTCCACCACCCGTGAGGTGCATCCACCTATGTGTATATATATATATATATATATATATATATATATATACATACTATAAATATATACTATAAATAGTAGATTGCACATTTTTTAAATTGCCTCCCCCCCCCGTGAGGTGCATCCACCTATGTATATATATATATATATATATATATATATATATACATACTATAAATATATACTATAAATAGTAGATTGCACATTTTTTAAATTGAGATTTATACATCATCTGAAAGCTGAATAAATAAGCTTTCCATTGATGAATGGTTTGTTAGGATTAGACAATATTTGGCTGATATACCATTATTTGAAAATATGGAATCTGAGGGTGCAAAAAAATCTAAATATTCGCCTTTAGAAAATCGCCTTTAAAGTTGTCCAGATGAAGTTCTTATAATGCATATTACTAATCAAAACTTACGTTTGCAAAAGGTCGTGGGTTCAATTCCCAGGGAACACACATACTGGTAAAAAATGTATAGCTTGAATGCACTGTAAGTCGCTTTGGATAAAAGCATCTGCTAAATGCATAAATTATTATTATTAATTATTAAATTAAATTATTATTATTATTAATTATTAATTATTCTATCCTAATGATTTTTGGCATAAAAGAAAAGTCGATAATTTTATACCCCTGCTACTTATGACTGGTTTTGTGCTCCAGGGTCACATATTTGGGGTCGGCAAGGATGCATTAAATTGATCAAAAGTGACAGTAAATTATTTCACATTGTTACACAAACACTAAAATAATTGCTGATCTTTTGAACTTTCTATTCATTCAAATCTTTAAAAAAAAATTATTAGTTTCAATAAAAATATTAAGTAGCACAGCTGGTTTCAAAATTAATAAGATGAAGAAATGTTTCTTGAGAATAATTTCTAAAGGATCATGTGACACTGAAGACTGGAGTAATGGCTGCTGAAAATTAAGCTTTGCCATCACAGGAATAAAATACACTTCAAAATATATTCAAATAGAAAACAGTTACCTCAAATTGTATACATTTTTCACAATATTACTTTAATTTTTACTATATTTTGATCAAATAAATGCTGCATTGGTGAGCATCTTTCAAAAATTTCTTCAAGAAAAACCTAACCTACCCCAAACTTTTGAACTGTGTATATATACAGTATACTATGCCAAACTATATTACATTGAACCTTAAAAGGTTAGTTCTCTCAAAAATTAAAATTCTGTCATTAATTACTCACCCTCATGTATGGTACTTTTATGAAGTTTTTTCAGCATACAGCATACAGGTTTGAAACCTAGGCAGAGTAAATGATGACATTTTTTAAGTTTTTATTTTCGTGAATGAACTTTTCCTTTAAATTTGGCTTGAAATCAAAACTGACCTGTTTTTTCTTCATGCATTGTGGGTTATGTATATAAACTCTCTTGCCACGAATTGTGATTCTGCAATATTTTTACCCCAATTATCAAAATCCCATCCAATTACCAAGTACAATAATGCAGCAAAATAAAATACCTGCCAATGAAATAAAACTATAACAGAAAATATGTAATATAAAATATGTAAATAAAAACAAATAAAAGGGGGTGCTCAGCTTAACTGTCTGTAGAGTCAGCCAGTATATTATCCAAAAAGTGACACTACCTTATCAAAGGTCTTTAAACGGTTACTTCACCCAAAAATAAAAATTCTGTCAATAATTACTCGCCCTCATGTCGTTCCAAACTCGTAAGACCTTCGTTCATCTTCGGAACACAAACTAAGATATTTTTTATTAAATCGGAGAGCTTTCTGACCCTCCATAGACAGCAACACAACTGACACGTTCAAGGCCCAGAAAATTATTAAGGACATCATTAAAAAAGTCCATGTGACATCAGTTGTTCAACCTTAATTTTGCGAAGCTACGAGAATACTTTTTGTGAGCAAAGAAAACAAAAATAACAATTTTATTCAACAATTTCTTCTCTTCCGTGTCAGATTTCGATGCGTGTTCACGAGAGTACCATGACGCATGCGTGTGGTGCTGCTGACGCAGGAGCCGGCGTTCTGACGTAGAACCCGGTTGTGCTGCGCCTTGTTTGCAAAGAGAGGAATGTACACGCATGCGTCATGGTACTGTCATGAACGCATGTCGAATTCTGACATGGAAGAGAATTGTTGAATAGTTATTTTTGTTTTCTTTGAAAATTACGGTTGAACCACTGATGTCAGATGGACTATTTTAATGATGTCCTTACTACCTTTCTGGGCCTTGAACATTACAGTTGCGTTGCCGTCTATGCCGGGTCAGAAAGCTCTCGGATTTCATCAAAAATATCTTAATTTGTGTTCTGAAGATGAACAAAGGTCTTACGGGTTTGGAACGACATGAGGGTGAGTAATTAATGACAGAATTTTCATTTTTGGGTGAACGATCCCTTTAACTTCATTTTCCTTTAAATACCCATAACCATGAGCTGTTATCTGTGTGTATTATTGTAGATGACGGAAGGAGAGATCAAGTTCGCAGTGCACGTGGAGTCTGTACTGAATCATGTCCCACAGCCTGAGTACAGACAGCTGCTGGTGGAGGCCATTATGGTGTTGATCCTTGTAGCTGACATGGAGATTCCCAGTATTGGGGGAATTATTCAGATCGACCTCATTGTTCACATGGCCAACGATCTTTTTCAACAGGATCAGGTATCATCATGCATATGCTGTTATATATAATCATATGATGCTCAATTGGTATGTTCACATGTATGTACACACCTGCCTGTTATTACGATTTTTCCCATTTTAGCATAATGTCATCGAAACTATGAAATAACACAAATAGAATTATGTACTGATGAAAAAGGTTAAACATATCAAAACTATCTCAACTTCATCAAAGTGTGCCTGTTTTGTGTAGATTCCAATTTTGCACATCTGGACATTATGGCTCATGTGTTTTTATTTCAGCGATCCAGCGGGGCCAATGAGTATTTGTTGGAGAAAGATCCTGCCACAGGAATCTGTAACTTCTTTTTTGACAGTGCTCCTAGTGGCAGCTATGGTACTATGACTTATCTTTCCAAGGCTGTGGTCACATATGTTCAAGACTTCCTGCCAAGCAGCAGCTGTCTAATGCAGTAACGACTGCAGTTCCCAGAAAACCAGTGACCTTCAGGATGGATCTATGACCGGTTTTATTAAATCTAACAACAACAAAAAAATCAGTTGACCTTAGTTCAGTAGCAAAGGACAAGCATCAACAGGGAAGCCACTAAAAAACACCACAGGATATGTTGTGAAGCTAACAGACTGCAGGAAATGGACCACTGTGCCGTTCTGTGTTTTAAAGGGATAGTTCACCCAAAAATGAAAATGTGTTCTACTGAAGAAACAAAGTCACCTACATCTTGGATGCCCTGGGGGTAAGCAGATAAACGTCAAATTTTCATTTTTGGGTGAACTATCCCTTTAATTATACAATTCTAATTTAAGAACTGTAAAATGCAATTAACTAATATAATATAATATAATATAATAATATATATTTAATTTCAACAGAAACACTTTACATGATTTTAATTATCATTTTGGGTTGGCTAACTCATTTAAATAATTTATAATTTTATGTTCATAGAAATATGTTTATTTTATTTAAATTGGTGCTTCAATTGTGTGTCTATAGAGCACTTATAGTTTGATCTGTACCATGTCTCTAGTTAAACAAAACAAAAGGCTGTGTTATATTACTGTAAGCTTTGAGACTTAACATTATCCTATACATTGTTATTACATTATAAAACTACTCTGAAATGTGTTATTTAACAGGTGCTTCTTATTTAAAGAAACATACGATACAAAATGTAATGCCTCATAAAAGTCATATGTAAAATTAACTTATAATCTGTTCTTTGCATGCAAACATGCAACATTCTCACTCATGGCATTCAGCATTATGTGTGTCTTCAGAGAACTGAATATAATACCTTTACCTAATACCTTGTGATTTAATTTTTGAACTAGGTAAAAAAAAAAAAGTTCACCAAGAAACTTAAATCATAGAATTTTGAGATTTGATGGCAGACTGACCCGACTGATGGCAGCTTGAAAGCTCTAGGAGTAAGAGTCAGAAATGTTAGTGTCAGAAAAAGACTAATTTAAGGTTTAACCCTCAAGCATCCTTCGTATAGCAGCCCTTAATTTGTCCTTCATGGACAAATTTGGGCACGAAGGTCTCAGTTGTGATCCCGATTTTTTCTTCTTCAATAAATGTCACGAGCATCATTTTTATAGCAGCCCTTAATTTGTCATTCGTGGTCTCAGCTGTGATCCCGGTTTTGCTTTTAAATAAATGTCATATCACTGTCTTCGATAAAATAAAAACTATCAATTTATGCAGTTTTTTGTGTGATTTTTGGTGTTTTTTGAATTTATTTACCCCTAAAAGTACCATATTTTTAATGTAAAATATGCTTATTTTTGTTATATTTAATATTTCTTATACTTAAGTAAAGAAAATCACTCCAGTAAGTTTAGACAGCCAAAACCTACAATTTTGGTGACATATGATGGTATAAAAATATCAATAGCCACTATATGGCTGTAGTACTCAATGGCTGCATATAGGCTGAAATCAATAAACCATTGTTGTAATGAACTTAACCTCTTAAGTTTTAGATTTTATCACAGGTTAAAAGTGTATAATAATAAAAAAAAAACAGTTGAGTGAGACTATACAAAGATGCCAAAATATGCTTACAGACAAATCTGACCATGCTATGAGGAAAAGACAAAGTAGGAGACAGAGTAATCATTTATTTCTAATAAAAAACATCAAATTTCAATAACTCAAAAAAGTAAAATGGAACCAAATTATTCCAAACATGTAAGAATAAACAATAAACCTGCATGTTTCAAGCATTTTTTTGTTGTTGTTGACATTTTCATCAACAAATCTTGCAGTAGGACTTTGATCTGATTTTGAAGTGTGTGTGTGTGCACAGTGGCTGAGTGGCACAAAAAAAAAGCTCAGTCATTGTCTCATTCAGTTGTTTTTTTCTTGTAAGTGTCAGAGACTGTTTTTATTCGACAAAATTAAAAAAATTTAAAACTTGCTGTGTTATAGGCTCATTCAATGCTTTGTATATGGGTTTGTGTGTGTGTGTGTGTTTGTGAGTGTTTGCCACATTGAGAATGTTGTATAGACTCACCCCTTCATTCATATGTATGTATGATCTGCATTGTGTTGGATTTATTGATTTTTGTTGGACAAATAAAAAAAAAATGCTTTGAATTTTAGTATTTCCCATTCATTTCCTATGGGTGCCCATCTTTTGGCACGAATGACAAATTTTCACTTAACTTTGTTGAATCGATTTTTTTTGTGTGTGTTCAGGTGGCAAATTTACGAAAAGTAGCCAAGTCTTGAACTGCTCAGATTAAGGAAACTATAAAAAAACTGATTTTGCCTAAATGTTGGCTTTCTGGAGGCTAACATAATTTAAAATTAAAGCTGCAAGCAGCGATGAACGGGCCCTCGCACCCGGGCTCACCACCAGCGGGCGGCTTTAGTAAAACAGTCAACGGCGAGCAATATGGATTTAAAGTGATAAATATAGGAGGAATATGTCAAAGTCATTTATATGTGCCAATCTTCCTGCTGCCAGCTGGTGGCGCTATGACTGTAGCCGAATATGAGTATGTAGATGTCTTCAGGCCAGGACTCTAATCAAACATGTGAAGTTTGAGGCAGATTGGACATTGTATGCATGAGTTACAACAACTTCCTGTTTGATGGTGTTAATAGCATGCTTTAGCACTTAGCTAAGTGTTGCTAGCATGTTTGAGCATATTTCTAGCATGTTTAGCACACAATGGCATATTTTACTGTGTTGCTAATAGTGCATCACAGTGTTAACCCTGATAGCACACATACATCTCGGAGACGTCTATTTGATGTCTGCATTTACATCTGCAAGACGTATTTTTTAGAGT
>NW_015557099.1:3384-4882 GCF_001515605.1 Sinocyclocheilus anshuiensis | reverse complement strand
AAGAAAGAAAATATTTATTAAAAAATAATCACAACAATAAAAGCAAGGAATTAACATTTTAAATTGATTTAAAATGAATTAAAACAGTTAACCCTCGAGCATCATTTTTATAGCAGCCCTTAATTTGTCATTCGTGGTCTCAGCTGTGATCCCGGTTTTGCTTTTAAATAAATGTCATATCACTGTCTTCGATAAAATAAAAACTATCAATTTATGCAGTTTTTTGTGTGATTTTTGGTGTTTTTTGAATTTATTTACCCCTAAAAGTACCATATTTTTAATGTAAAATATGCTTATTTTTGTTATATTTAATATTTCTTATACTTAAGTAAAGAAAATCACTCCAGTAAGTTTAGACAGCCAAAACCTACAATTTTGGTGACATATGATGGTATAAAAATATCAATAGCCACTATATGGCTGTAGTACTCAATGGCTGCATATAGGCTGAAATCAATAAACCATTGTTGTAATGAACTTAACCTCTTAAGTTTTAGATTTTATCACAGGTTAAAAGTGTATAATAATAAAAAAAAAACAGTTGAGTGAGACTATACAAAGATGCCAAAATATGCTTACAGACAAATCTGACCATGCTAGACAAAGTAGGAAAAGTAGGAGACAGAGTAATCATTTATTTCTAATAAAAAACATCAAATTTCAATAACTCAAATGGAACCAATGCCAAAATATGCTTACAGACAAATCTGACCATGCTATGAGGAAAAGACAAAGTAGGAGACAGAGTAATCATTTATTTCTAATAAAAAACATCAAATTTCAATAACTCAAAAAAGTAAAATGGAACCAAATTATTCCAAACATGTAAGAATAAACAATAAACCTGCATGTTTCAAGCATTTTTTTGTTGTTGTTGACATTTTCATCAACAAATCTTGCAGTAGGTCTGATTTCTGATTTTGAAGTGTGTGTGTGTGCACAGTGGCTGAGTGGCACAAAAAAAAAGCTCAGTCCATTCAGTTGGTGTGAGTGTTTGACACATTGAAAATGTTGTATAGGCTCAAACCTTAATTTCTGTGTATGTTTGATCTGCATTGTATTGGATTTATTGATTTTTATTGGACAAATAAAAAAATGCTTTGAATTTTAGTATTTCCCATTCATTTCCTATGGGTGCCCATCTTTTGGCACGAATGACAAATTTTCACTTAACTTTGTTGAATCGATTTTTTTTGTGTGTGTTCAGGTGGCAAATTTACGAAAAGTAGCCAAGTCTTGAACTGCTCAGATTAAGGAAACTATAAAAAAACTGATTTTGCCTAAATGTTGGCTTTCTGGAGGCTAACATAATTTAAAATTAAAGCTGCAAGCAGCGATGAACGGGCCCTCGCACCCGGGCTCACCACCAGCGGGCGGCTTTAGTAAAACAGTCAACGGCGAGCAATATGGATTTAAAGTGATAAATATAGGAGCAATATGTCAAAGTTATTTATATGTGCCAATCTTCCTGCTGCCAGCTGGCGGCGCTATGACTGTA
>NW_015557099.1:2971-3270 GCF_001515605.1 Sinocyclocheilus anshuiensis | reverse complement strand
GAACTTTAAAGATATGAGAAAATTACTGTTATCTTTTTTACTGTTCATTTAATAAATTTCCATGGCAACACCGTTAAACATATCCAAAATACGTTCGCAATTTAGCATCTTCAGTATATTGGCATCATGTTGACAAAGTTTGGTGTGTATAGTATACTTCTGACTTAGCTGACCAATTTCATGCATCACGTGGTGTCTCTTTTTGCATTGCTGTTCTTATCTGTTTTTCCCCTTTCCCTCTTAAAATTGCATATGGAAGTTTTAAGAGTAGGTTCTCTCAACATAAATGGGGGGATGGA
>NW_015557099.1:1401-2416 GCF_001515605.1 Sinocyclocheilus anshuiensis | reverse complement strand
TATTAGACACTTCCTGTTTCTCATTTCTCGCCATAACTTCACCGCCTCGCCACGGGCAAACCGTTCAAGATATCAAAAATCCCTTGGCAATTTAGCATCCCCAATGTCTTGAGATCATGTTCACCGAGTTTGGTGACAATCGGTGGGAAATTCTCAGAGGAGTATATCAAATTCCAGAGCATGCCCTTTTTAAATAGCCCTGAATAGCCAACTTCCTGTTGGGTCGAGCCTATGACATGCAGCACAAAAGTTGTTTGGCTCAATGACATCTATACGTGTACCGAGTTTCATATGGATATGTGCAATCATGTGTGAGCTATATATCAAGTTTTCTGACTGTGTTCCAGGGGGCGCCGTAGAGCCCCTGTGCCACGCCCAGGTCCCAGCCTCTGCGGCATCCTAATGACCGCAGATTCCAATGTGTGTGCCAATTTTCAAGAGTTTTGGAGCACTTTAAGGCTCCCAAAAAGCCCCGGATAGTCGAAAGAAAAATAAAAATAATAATAATAATCCTTAGAAAAACAATAGGCCCCTGCGCCTTAGTGGCTTGGGCCCTAATAATTAAAGCTGCAAGCAGCGATCAACGGGCCCTCGCACCCGGGCTCACCGCCAGCGGGCGGCTTTAGTAAAACAGTCAACGGCGAGCAATATGGATTTAAAGTGGTAAATATAGGAGGAATATGTCAAAGTTATTTATATGTGCCAATCTTCCTGCTGCCAGCTGGTGGCGCTATGACTGTAGCCGAATATGAGTATGTAGATGTCTTCAGGCCAGGATTCTAATCAAACGTGACGTTTGAGGCAGATTGGACATTGTATGCATGAGCTACAACAACTTCCTGTTTGATGGTGTTAATAGCATGCTTTACCACTTAGCTACGTGTTGCTAGCATGTTTGAGCATATTTCTAGCATGTTTAGCACACAATGGCATATTTTACTGTGTTGCTAATAGTGCATCACAGTGTTAAACATGTCACTTCCTGTTGCCAAAAGGTGGCGCTATAACTGTAACC
>NW_015557099.1:0-418 GCF_001515605.1 Sinocyclocheilus anshuiensis | reverse complement strand
CTCAACAGTTCTGATGCGTGTGCAACGTTTCGTGAGTTTTCGAGCATGTTTAGGCCCTCAAAAATGCGATCCTTTTCGGAAAATAATAATAATAATAATAATAAACGGAGCAAATCCAAGAGGGTCCTCGCACCGCGGTGCTTGGGCCCTAATAAACGGAGCAAATCCAAGAGGGTCCTCGCACCGCGGTGCTCGGGCCCTAATAAACCGAGCAATTCCAAGAGGGTCCTCGCACCGCGGTGCTCGGGCCCTAATTAGCCTGCAGCGCCCCCTTATGGCTGCCCCAGCTGAACTACAGTTTCCGGTTGATGATAGATCGCGCGAGGCTTGGCTCAAAAAAGTGATCGCGCGCGAACAGCCCTGCTACAGGTACAGAAGATCATGAATATGGGCAATGTAATCATGAACAGCCAAAATG
>NW_015557098.1:693756-715134 GCF_001515605.1 Sinocyclocheilus anshuiensis | reverse complement strand
AAATGCAGGCTACTAAAACTAAAAATGCAGGCTACTAAAACTAAACATGTAGGCTACTAAAACTAAAAATGTAGGCTACTAAAACTAAAAATGTAGGCTACTAAAACCAAAGACTATAGAATACCCTTAAAGGGACTTTTTGCTAAAACTAACAAAACACTTAATTCTTCCATAACGCTAGCAAAATTTGTTACCCCGCAAGCACTCTTTGTCACTTATGAAATAATGACCTAAAAACACTAATAACAAGTGGCATTATCCAATGCCTTCTTTTATTACATTTCTTTATAAAACACAAATAACTCTCTACTGTTTGAATACACTGCAGGGTACATTACAAAATTATTCCTGAGTAGTCCCTTTTTGGTAATGAAATTAAAAGACTAACACCTACATCTAATTGTTTTGATAGCATTTTTTTTTTTAGAATATAGTATCACTGTAGACATTTATAACAAACTGCTATCTTGTTCAGGTTTGTATAATGTTAGGTTTTAAACTTAAGCTTAACAGTTTTGAAAATAGTATGTAAACATGCAGATTACCTGTTGGATTCATGTAGGCTAATTTGAAAGATGCAGTCATTTAATTTTTTTTTTGTTTTCTCAGTGAAACAAATAATATAGAACAAGCTCCCAAATGGGACTCTGCGGGACTGAGAACAAGTCTTTCCTCAGATATGAGCAATGATAGAGGTACTGTCCCAATCATAGATAATCATATATGGTCCCAATACCCCCACTTGCGGTCTTTGCACTTGACTTGTCTTTGATTATCTTTTGATTATCCAATGGTACACACTTTTTTTGGGACACACTTCGCAGTTCCTGATACAGTTACTTGTCCAGTTGAAAAACTGTTATAATGGCACTGAAGAGAAAACACAGTTAGCTCAGGTGTACTAGCGCTCAGGTATACGATTTCCACCCCAACATCCAGCAGCAATGCGGCTGAGCAACATCTGCCCGCTAGTGCTGCTGCTGAGGAAAATGAGATGCCAGCGAGAAAGAGGAGGAGGACGGAGAGTTTTGAGAAGCTGCTCTCTCTTAAATCCATTAAGTGGAGCAGCAGCTCAGAGCAGGCATCCATTTATGAGAGACACGCTGAGGGTAAAAAAAATTACCATTTGAGAATGTGCTTCATAAAGTCTGCATAATTTTCATTCATTTCTATTAGTATGCATTAATGGAATAAACTGATTAGAGGAATTGTTCTGTTCTGTAGGATGAAGTGTCATTAATTACCATATGTAACAAATCTACACCATCACACATTACATCAAAATCCAAAAATTTGATAAGTTTGTATGATAAGATTTTTATTGCAGGACATAAATACTTATACAGATGAAACATGGTTTGAAGAAGTTCTAATTTGAGAAAGCATGTAGCAACTGAAGAATCATCATAATGAGTATGCAATATTTAATTACTATTTGTTTAAACATGCTTTTTTATATATTCCCCTCTTTATATCTAATTTCTCTACAGTCAATCGCCTGGTCTCTAGGGGATCATGGTCTTCAGGAACTTCTTTCCAGTGGTCTTAAAGTCCTTCCCCCAGCAGATCGGCAGGTTCAAAGCCCTCCAGCTCCAGTCCACCACAGTCCAGCATCAGCTCACAGCAGCATAGTGGACTTGACGACTGAGGGTGAGTTTACTGCCATAACCCCAAACATTACACACACTGCTGTCAATGCCTGACAATTCGTGTCAACTACAATTATTAATCATTTAACAGACTACATTCTGAGCCGGTATGAAATTGGCAGAAAGCTTGGTGAGGGAGGATTCGGCTCCGTCTACGAAGGGAAACGCTTGGAGGATGGCCTTGAGGTATTGTCATTTTCTCACAATATTTAACTGCATTGTTTTGTCTTAATTAGTGCATTTATTGCACTTGTCATGTTGTAAATGTAATTGTAATCAATGTTATGTTTTGTTGTACAGGTGGCAGTGAAAATTGCCAGAAAGCCAAAGAACATGAAATACATCAACACTAAGTAGGCAATGCTCACTGTTTTTCCCCCTGCAAACATACTGATGTTAATGTGTCCAAGATTTGACAAAAGTCCTTATTTGGGAAGCACCTCCATCTAACAATGATCTTTCTTCAAGTCTGGTCATCCCACACCCCTTCCATCAGAGGTCGGCCAGTTAATCCTGGTCAATAGGGAGCCTAAAGCTCCAGAGATCATTGAGCTGCTGGACTGGCAGGACCAGCCTGAATATTACATCATGGTCATGGAGCGTCCCTCACCCTGCGAAGATCTGTGGAACTATTTGAGGCGCCACGGTGCCATCCTCAAGGAGGAAACCGCACGGTTCATCATGGCACAGCAACAATGGCCGCTCACATCTGCTGTCAATGAGGAGTGTTTCACCGTGACATTAAGCTGGAGAACCTGCTGATGAACCCCGAAACTCTCGAGGTCAAACTGATCGACTTTGGGTGCGGGGATCTCCTGAATGACTCTGGCTATAAACGTTTCTATGGTATGTATTATGCATCAAACCTGTACTTTGGGAGCATTATTTTTTATTTAATAACACCAGATATTTTTTACACAGAAAACATGCTGTAGTATTTCAAGTTTACCTATCAGACAAAATCTTTTTTCCTCAGGCACACGAGAGTACTTCCCTCCTGAGTACAGTGATGAGGCACAGTGTCACTCAATGGCACAGTCCCGTTTGGCTGTTATGGCAAACAGATGCATTGCAGCCTGATTTCAGCCTGGTGACCAAAGGTCTGATCTGATCACCGAGAAGAGCTACCGTAGCTCAAATTGCTTCTGGTGTCAGAACACACAATGCATGGCAGTTTGCTGCTGTTATGAAACTGCACAGGTACATGAAGTTTGAGGGTCCAGATGCAGTATTTATTAATAGGGTCATCCACAATCAAAGTCCAAAACAGGAAAAGGTCATAACACTGGCAATCAGTCCAAAACAACAACAAAGTAAGGGTCTGAGGCAAACAGAATAATCCAGAAAACTGGCAGAACGACAAGACCAGGAACCAAGATACGGGAGAACCAGGATACAAGGCTTAGAATTGCAGTAATGCCACATTCAAGACTTAGCCAAGAACGACAGTGAGAACCGTGCTTAAACAGGGTGAGATAACATGCTAATGAGACAGGTGCAAGCAATGAGTGCTGATGAGACCTGGCAGAGGATTATGGGGAATGAAGTCCTTGATAGAGTGGCAGAAGTCTGGGATGGAGTGCCCTCTTGTGGACAACCACTATGACAGCTGCTATTTGGAGCTGCATAGACTAGTTGCATGTGAGCATGTGCCACAACAGTCGATATCTGAGTGTCAGAACTGGACCACAGAGCACTAGATGGGGGTTGTCTAGTCTGATAAATCATGTTTTCTTTTAGATCAGGTGGATGGCCGGGTGTGTGTGTGTTGTTTACATGGGAAAGTGATTGCAGCAGGATGCACTATGGCAGGGGTGGCGAACGTCGGTCCTGGAGAGCCGCAGCCCTGCAGAGTTTTGCTTCAACCCTAATCAAACACACCTGAACAAGCTAATCAAGGCCTGAAGGGTTACTAGGAAGCTTCAGGCAGGTGAGTTTTTATTAGGGTTAGAGCTGAACTCTGCCAGGACTGCGGCTCTCCAGGACCGGAGTTCGCCACCCCTGCACTATGGGAAGAAGGCAGACCAGTGGAGGCAGTGTTGTGCTCTGGCCAATGTTCTGCTGGGAAACCTTGGGTCCTGGCATTCATGTGGATGTTACTTTGATATGTACCACCTACCTAAAGATTGTTGTAGAGCCCTTCATGGCAGTGGTGTTCCCTGATGGCAGTGGCCTCTTACAGCAGGATAATGCACCTGCCACACTGCAAAAAAAAATTAGGAATGGTTTGAAGACCATGACACCGAGTTCAAGGTGTTTCTTTGGCCTTCAAATTCCACAGATCTGATTGAGCATCTATAGGATGTGCTGGACCAACAAATCCAATCCATGGAGGCCCCACTTCATACAGTATCTTGCATGACTTAAAGGATCTGCTGCCAGTGTCTTGGTGCCAGAGAGCACAGGACATGTTCAGAGGTCTTATGGAGTCCATGCCTTGACACATAGAGAGCTGTTTTGGCAGCAGGAGAGGGACCTACATGATATTAGATAGGTGGTTTTAATGTTGTGGCTTACAAAAGATAAAATATTATCTTTGCCCTCAGAATGTGAGCCACAGCCAATAATAAATGCTATGTTGGAATGCCATTTACATCAGAAATATAAGATGAATTCAGGTAAAGCTAAAAACGACTTTTTTAACTATTACATTATTACACACTTCAATATGACCTGAGACAGCCCTCAGACCAAATGATCAATGTTTTAAGGTTTTAAGGTTAAGGTTTAAAATGTTTTAAACCACAAAAACGCAATGCAATGGTCAAAGACGTCCATCTAGTGCAAGTTCTCATAGGAAAACAACTGAAAAACCGCACCAAAACAATTTTTTGTGTGTGTGTTCACATGCCACAACAGTAGCTGAAGTTTCTCAAAGTTACCTCTTAAAAAGCCTTTTGTTTTAATTGATTGTAGGTAAATATCCACTTTATCCAGGCTTCAAAAGCTTCAGACGTTTCAGTGAGTGACTCGACCGTTTTGTTTACACTGAAAAGAAAGAACTGACACAAGATGATTAGTTCAGAAATTAATGGCATAGCTTGTTGACAGATACGGGACACACGGGAAAATGTTTCTAAGGTCAGTCGGAAAGCTCATTGGTCACAGTGTGTACACTCATACAACTACACACTATGGACTGAAATAGCGTTTATAGTGACAAAACACATTGAAGAGTTCCACTTTCAGATAAACACTGTTGAAATAGATTTGTATTGCTAATGGATTCTACATGATTAGTGTTTTTAACAAAGTAAATGAGAAAGTATTGCAGCATAAACCTCCAGTTTCAACCTAAATGCCATTAAAGCTCAAGAATAATGCTCTTAAAGCAGATGAGAGAAGCCCTTCACTGAATGACAGATGCTTCATGACCTCCCTCGCCAAAGATATCTGACGTTTTGAACTTCACAATGAGATAAAAATCAATCATTTTAATCAATCACTTGGTTTTATGGACCAGTCAATAATGAAGCAGACTGATTTTTGTATCTCTACATCTTCACATACAGACCATCATTCATTCTCATTTAAATCAGTTCACTTCACTTGCATTTGCTCACCATCAGTAAGTAATCAGTAGCTCAGTCTCACTGTTTCTGCCTTCACAGTAAAATTCCCCATTGAATGTAAACATGAATTTTGAACCATGTGGGTTTCCATGCTGTAAAATTCCCATTTAAAGGAAAACATGAATTTTAAACCATTACTTTCTGGAAACTGTTTCGTGTACATTCCATAACAAACAACTTTGGATAATGCAAGTCTATATGGCTCCAGCCTCTTTGGAACTTGTTGCAGTTGTGAGATGAAATATCCACAGAACAAGAAATGCACACTTGTGAGTTGTACGAGATGACAATGTAGCACAGCTAGTATAAAAGCTGCAATACAGAGTTCAGAAAGCACTGATAGTGCTGAGGAAGGCCTAGGAACTGATACACAATCTGTGATTAATATTTTATGCATTATCAGTTTTAGTATGAGTGCTACTGGTGACATTAACATTAGTATTCAAGATCATGTCTAGCTCAGTGACAGCTCAGTCACGCAACATTTCTTCTTGAACCATGATGCAAAGTTCTTCAGAGACTTTGTGTGTGATCTATTTCAAGGCTAAAGTACAATGCATTCTTGGGAGAAGGATTGCTGCATGGAAACAGTCTCAAAAGCCACTGGGAACTATGACTGTTGTTTTGTATGGTCCTGGAACTGAGGGACCCTATGTGGAGAGACATGCAAAGACACAGCACCCCTATAGACAGAGAGGCTCATGGACCGTGCAAAAACTCCCGTCTCAGTGCTCATGTAGCAACACACATACTGAACCAGTGACGAGCGTATAGTCATTGCAGTGATAATGTAATGTGAATGTGTATTATTTTCATTTGCACATCACAGTTATTCTGAGGGAGACTTTTTTGTTATAAATTAAATATAATTGTTGTAATTGTTTGTAATGTTTATACAAACAGGCTAAATGGATTAACTATTTTAAGATAGTAACAACAGGTTGAACTCAGATTTGGGGGCTAAAAAACAACCCAACATCCCTGTATGAAACAAAATGAGAACAGAACATTTTATTAGAATTTAATTAGATTATACGTATTTCTCAGTATAATCTTGATAGTTTGAAATCCAGTTTGATGGCTCTAAAAAAAACATCTGTTGTGTAACTCCTCCATCTACTGGACAAACTTGCATTCGTAAATGTGCAGAAAATCCGACATGGCTAAATAAAAGTTCCACATAAAAGGCCTCCCCGTTGGCTCTCCTAAATCGTATGTTTTTTTTATTATTATTAATGTATTTATTTTAATTAAATCATACTATGTAAAAAAATAAATAAATAAAAGACATAAGAACAGCTCATCCCATCAAAAAGGGTAAAGTTGACATACATGTTGTCCTTTCATTAAATAATACTACGCTTTACCTGTAGATGGCGCTGTTTGAGAACAATCGTGACATTTTAAACACCTGGTATAATCATGATTTATCACGAGTAGAGAGCATTCAGGAATTAATAGAAAATATGATAGTGTAATAATATAAAATATAAAAAAACAATATACTGTTTATCGTTCAGGGAGGCACCTACTGTCAACCAGCTGTTATGTATGTATGCCATTGTAAAATTGTACCATAGTAACCATGGTACGCCCAATCATAATTACTACAATTATGGTTACTACTGCAAAACAATCAAATATTAATCTTTTATTTTATTTTCGTTCTGTAATTTGTTACTTTTCTATGTGGTGGCTACAGTTACCACAGCGGTATTTTGAGTCAACTAGTCACCCATAAACGCTCTCTGTGTCATTATATACTACATGTCCTTCCAAGCATGAAGGGAGGGCAAGTCCAGGCTGAACTGTGGGTGTGACAAAAAGAAAATAGGCGTTGCTTTCGCCATTCAGGAGTAAAATGAAAAGAGGGACAAGCAAGACGTGATTTTGACGGCCGGCCACACGAAGACTCGCTCCGTGCAGCTGCCTTGCTTCGGATCCAGCGGCTCTGTGTGAAGCCCTGTGTACACGGACTCGGCTTGAAACACGAACCGACTCCGAATCGCTCGCATAGAAGACACGAGCAAGGATTTGTCATGAAAAGGATCTAAAACAAGGTATATTTTTATGACATATGTGCACCATATTCAAGTGCTCAGATTTCACGTTGGTTTGTTTACACGCTGCGCTACAGACGCGACGCGACGCTCTCCTATTAAAATGAACGAATTCGCGGGCTTGCAGTGTAGATGATGATAACGGGAGCTTTCTGGTTTGACGCGTCGTGTCGCGTCTCTTTCTGTCAGTGCGGTCATGAAGCGTCTCGAGTCTGTTTGGCTTGAATGGACTCGTTTGTTACAAATGTAAAGCATAACTTGGGTTATATTTTAACCCTTTAACTAGGCTAACAAGCCAAGTAGTCAACAACAAACACTGTTACTTTGAAGCAAAACTTTGGGAATGTGTTAAGAGATTTTGCTCTATCTATCTATCTATCTATCTATCTAAAGCAGCTTATCTCTATTTCAGTGATGTTAGATAGAGATAAGTTAGACACTGTATGCATGTATGTATATTTAATGTAATTCTTTTTGTCTGTTCTGTTGTTCTTTCTTTAGGCCTGTCATTTTCTGTATCTTTCTTTCTTTCAAAATCCAGCATAATGATACGTAAGTTCAGTTCGGAGGGTGCGTTGTTGGAGCTGGACTGCCTGCCCTGGGGGGATCGAGATGGGACCTTGGAGGATGGGCCAGATGGAGCCTCAGCATCCTATCCTTGCACCCCAGATGCAATGTCAGGGAGTGCTGGAAAGGGGGAGCTTAAAAGAGATCACAGCATTAGTATGGAAAATCTGGTCGACTTGGAGAAGGGCTCTGGTTTACTGAAAGTGACAAACCTTAATGAGAGCTTTAAAGCGTACAGTGACAGCCAGCTCACTGGCAATGCCAAAGGCAGCTGTGAGAGTGTGGGAAAGTGTGAAGCCCAGCACCACTCCCCATCATCCACACTGAAATCCGGCCATATGCCTGTCTCCCCAAAACCTCCCCATTATCACCGACAGCAAGCTCGGGCCAAACTGACAGCTGCTAAATTACATCTTAAAAGTTTGTTTGGACAGGTAAGTTTGGAGACTTTCTTTAGAGTATAGTTAATGTTTATAAAACAATCCTCAATATTAATTGCATATTTCAGCTCACATATTGACAATGTGAAATTCATCAGGACTCATTTAAGTTTTTTCTTCTGGTCCAGTTGAAGTGTTTTTTATATATATATTTTTCCAAATATAGCATTTTTTAATGTGTTTTTAACAACAAACACTACCGTTCAAAAGTTTGCGGTTGGTATAATTGTTTTTAACGTTTTTGTCTCAAGCTCACCAAGGCTGCATTTATCTGATCAAAAGTACAGTAAAAATAGTAATACTGTTAAATATTCTTTTCTTTTCTTTTTTGATATATTATCAAATGTAATTTATTCCTGTGATATCAAAGCTGAATTTTCAGCATCATTACTCCAGTCTTCACTGTCACATGATTTCTTATTATAAAACATTTCTTAACAGTTGTGCTGCTTCACATTTTTTGTGGAAACATGACAATTTTTTACATTTTTGATTAATAGAAAGTTCGAAAGAACAGCATTTATTTGAAATATAAATATTTTGTAAAATTATACGTTTGCTGTCATTTTTGATCAATTTAATGTGTCCTTGCCGAGTAAAATTAATTTCTTCAAAAACGAAAATCTTAGATTTCAAATTTTGAACAGTGGTGTTATTATATTTTTTAATATTTTTATTTTATAATATATTTTTTTGTTTCAAAAATATTTACAACAAATGGTCTTATGTTTGTAATTTGCAACAATAGCTGGAAATTTAACTACCGTAGTGTAAATCCATTACAGCTATATTCATAATTACTTATGGAAAATTATGGCATAGAGTGCAAGACCTCACTGATTCATTTATCATTGTCCATCTATTCTAACTGAGGCCAAGACAATCACAAAAGCTTTTATTTGTCAGACAGCTGGATAATATTACCTCATTTATGTCTGCAGAATTTGGGGGAAAACAATGGTACTTTAAACATTACAGAAACCGATAAATAGAAGATCATTTAAAAATGTAATCACTGGACTGATATGGCAGAACAGTTCCTTTAACTGGTCTGAAACTTTCTCACACTGGCCCTGGGCCACCGAGCCATCTTTATTGTTGAACGTTTTGTACGGTACAAGATGTATTTCACATATATCAGGAGCAGCAAGGCTTCAGCTCCAGGATACAGCACTGCTTATTCAGAATTCACAAGCCAAGTGTGACGAAGTCAAAGACATGAATGCAATTGTATTTCAGAAGTAGTCAAGCTCACTTTGAATCAGTTTTACCTCTTGAGATATAATGTTGCTTTGTCCAAACAGTAAAAGGAGAAGCAAGCTCTGAAAGGGGAACTGAATGTTCTGGCGTTGTATGAGGGAATCACACTATTGATGCAAATGTGTGGGGTTTTTTTTTTTAATCTACAATATTGTGGCAAGATATCACGGAGATACTGTGGAGCAAAAATGTTAATTCTTTGAAATATTTTGGCATCTGATAGATCTGGCTTTGTGGGAATGCTTTCCATGACGCAAGACCTTCATGACATTTGTTGAAGTCATGGAACATTTGTTTAAATTATACTTCCTTAAAGTCTTGAATCAAGTCAGATCATCATGACAGTGTTATGCATATCAGTGACCTCTTATTTTTTTTTCCACACAAAGGGTTCACCGCAGTCCTCGCATTCGAATTTGACAAGTGAAGAGCACAGAGAGAACATAACCAGGTAAAATCAAACACCTCGGCAAACAATCAAGCCACATATTCATCTCCGTTTCACTTTTAGCCTATTCTCTGTCTGCCACTTGCAAAACTGCCCCTTCCCAGCCCTTTATTTTGGCCCACTGTTATTGATTCCACACATTTTATTCTGGCTGTCTTTGTCATGTATCCTCTCACCCTCTTTTGTTTCTCTCAGCGCTAAAGAGAGGCGTTCTCAAATGCCTTTCCTCAGGCAGTGGAGTCAGGTGGGCCACGGCAGAGCTCAACTCAGCAGGAAGGAGATGGAAAGTTGGGCCAAGTCCCTTGATGCTTTGCTGGAAAGCAGAGGTGAGCGCTTAGTCGTTCGGTTTTAAAGTGCTCGAGTCACCAGGCAGCTGGTCAAAGGACGCTTGTGAGACACCGTAGCGTCACATGGGTCAAAGCTGTTGTTCTTCTAACTTTGACCTGGAAAGCTGTTCTTGGAAATTGAGATATTTGTGGCCGACTGCCCATCCATGCTTGAAATGTTGTTTTAATGAAAATGATACATGCAGAGAGGACCATATCCTGCCTAATATCCATACTGGATCATGTAGCATTATAATATACACTACAGTTCAAAAGTATGGGAGGGGGGTTTGAAAAAAAATAATATTTTTATTCAGCAAGCATGCATTAAATTGATCAAAAGTTACAGGAAAGACCAATATAATGTTATAATAGAATGAAAAGGATTTCTTTTTCAAATAAATGCTGTTCTTTTGAACGTTCTATTCATCATGCATTAATAATAATAAGAAATGTTTCATGAGCAGCAGCATATTGGAATGATTTCTGAAGATCATGTGACACTGAAGACTGGAGTGATGATGCTGGAAATTCAGCTTTGCATCAGATGAATAAAATACATTTGAACAGGAATTCAAATAGAAAACTGTTATTTTGACTTGTAATAATATTTCACAATAGATTTACTGTACTTTAGATCAAATAAATGCAACTTTGGAGCGGTAGTGTAGGTCAGCTTGGTGTGTGTTCAGTATAATTCTGTGGTTCAGTAATGAAACCCATCTATTACATTATTGAAACACCCTTGAAACTGCTTCCTCTTAACATTGAGGAACCTTTTTCATGTGTAGCTTCAGGCACGAGTTTCCGGGGAATTCCCAAACGACATGAAACGATATGAAGAAGCTAGATCACGGAATAATTAGCTTTTCCCCGGGAGGCTGAGAGCCCAGGTGTGTTATTGCGCAGATGAAACCACTGAGATTTTTACATTTTCAGAAGGAAATGTGAGTGGGGCTTGTCTATGAAAAGTTTGTCGCATGATGCCAGGTTTTTGTGAGTGGCTGTCAGGGTGAAAAAGACTCCAACCACAAGGTCTATAGATATGATTCGAGTCCCTTGAGTGGAAGGTTCATTGTTCACCAGGCAAAAATTGCTGGTTGGATTTTTTAGAAAAGTAGCAGCAAACCGCATGATTTGCAGTATCGGTTAGTACTTACTGTATATGGTAACAATAGTTGCCTTAGAAAGCACCACTGATAATTATTGCTGACCTCGAATGTGAGAATGAAATACAGTACATGACAAACTTCTCTTAGAGTCTGTCTAAACAACACATAACTTCTAAGAAACTTTTATTATTAGTGCAGCTTGTGATGTGTAAAAAGTGGACTAATAGCAGATACGGTTACGCTTGATACCTGACGTCATGGTTCCAGTGATTTTCATTTTTATTAATAGGACTTAATGATTAACAGCATCTGGTCATTTCCATCTCTCAAACAGCTGTTGAACAGTTCGCAGTTACAGCTGAGACTGTTTGGTCAGAGTATAATATGGAGTGAGGATCCATTTCTGTGTTCAGTCCATTCTGTGTCACTGCTATTTTGGAAACGTATACTCTACATGCATACATAATAGGTGTTTTCCTTGAATAGGGTATTGTTTCATGAAAATAAAGACACAAATCCCATGTTCTTCAAAGAGAGTGAGAGATCTATTACATTTTTTTTAAGCTAAATTTTAGGGCTGTCATACCTCTGAGGTTTGGACCGAATCCAACTATTTAAACGATACAGTATCATAATTTTGATATAATCTGTTTAATTGATATTCAGTTTATTGCAGAATTTATTTATATGTATTTATTTGTACCAAAACCCACAAGATTCAGAATATAGTGAATTGATATTACGACATGAATTTTCCACATTACAACATTTCTTAAATTGTGACACCCAACAAGTAACATCCTTTGGACTATTTCTACATCTTGGTGGGAAATACATAATCTCGTTCAATGTTTGCAATTATTACAAAAATTATAGTGTTGACTGATTGCCTCAACCATTCAACCCAGAAACAACAGCGCGAGTAGCCGTGTCTGTCAGCGGCACACGCAGCCTTTCTGTCAGAGCAGACGGGCCGAGCCGCTTAAACTAATAATCAGTCATTCTTGAGAAGTGGGACAAAACAAGGTGCAAAATTGAAAAAATAAAACCTTGTACTCAGACAAATGAAACTAAATGTATATTTCTTATATGTACTAAGCTACTGAGCTATGCTTTGATACAACCTCCCAACTTTTCTCTTTTTTAACAAAATGTGGTTTTTTACCTTGGACTGTGTAATATAATTTCAACTTTATCTTTAACAGCATTCAAGATGTTTTTAACATTTCAAAACACATTCTCGTGTTAGCAGACAGATTACACTTTCACATGTGACCAACAATTCCACAACAAATATAAAATATTCAACTGATGGAGGTGACAGAACTGACGGAGTTGACACATCTGATGGTGGTGACGAAAACCTGAATTTGTAATAATTTTAACTATCAAATACATTGAAATAGGCAATTACTGTATCATTGGGCGGTAAGTGATATATATTAAATACAGATTTTTTAAATCCAAATATAAAAATGAAAATACCGAGATATATACCGTATATCGCAAATCGGCCAAAAAATAACGAGATATAAATTCTTTGCCTATATCGCCCAGCCCTAGGGTCAAGCTAGTGACATTTAATTTCACATTTGGATCTTTTTGTGAATTGTGTGGTGGGTATGTGTTGGTGTCTGGACTGGTTGAAATGTGGGAATAGCAGTATGTTGTAAGTCCAGAGCCCTGCCCCCCGTCCTGCTTCTATTTTCTCACTTCAGAGTGTCGCAACCCGTAGTTTAAGGGTTTTCGAGAAAATCAGAGGGAAGGAAGGTATGTGGTGTGAGCTAAACCCTCAAGATATCCATGTCCAAAGCTTTTTTTCTTTCCTGATTTTTGTGGCGAGTGTTATGTTTAACGTGTGTGGGTGTATGGCAGCACATGCATGTGAATGCATCATCTGAGCCTCTACCCCCCATTTGTAAACAGAAATAGCTGTTTTTCCCCCCCAAAGTTCATTAAGGTTCTTTCTCTTCTCACCTGCCTTTCAGTGGGAGTCACAGTGTTTGAAGCGTTCCTGCGATCCGAGTTCAGTGAGGAAAACCTGCAGTTCTACTCGGCCTGTGAGCAGTACAGACAGTCGTCCAACAAATTCAGCCTGCAGAGACGGGCAAAAATTATTACTGAGACTTACATCCAGCCGGGTGCTCCCAGAGAGGTAGATTTAGCCAAATTTGGCTGTATGTTTGTCTGTTTACAGCATTGAAAATATTGCCTCCACAATGTTCAAGCTGCTTTTTCTCATACAATAAAAAATAAATGGGGACTGGGGCTGCTGAACATCTGACAACTTAATTATTTTTGCAAATTTCAATAATGCCACAGAAATGGTAAACTTAGGCTTTAAATTTTGGTATATATATATATATATATATATATATATATAGAATTAAAAAAAAGTAAATAAATACATTTTTAGAGCTTGATAGTCCCAGTGCATATTATAAAAGCTAAATAAATTGTGGTCCTTTCCTCACACAAATCTGTCATATGACTACAGAAGACTTAAAGAAGTATAGAACATTGTTAGAATGTCATTTGTTTTAAATTTTGTTTTATTAATTAATTAAATTATTTTTATTTTTTTTGGAGCTTCAGTCACTGGAGTCCTAGTGACTATTATAGAAGCGAAGTAAATTCCTCACACCAATCAATCATATGACTTCAGAAAACTTAGAAAAAAAGCACTTTTTTTATGTAATCATTTTTTTTTTTTTTCGGAGCTTGATAGTCCCAGTGTGTATTATAAAAGTAAAGTAAATTTTGGTCCTTTCCTCGCACAAATCTTTCATATGACTTCAGAAGACTTAAATATATATAGAACAGTTTTTATAATAAAAAAAATACATTTAATTTTTTTAAATGTATTTATTTATTCATTCATGTATTTTTATTTTAGCATTTTTTTGTGGAGCTTGATTGTCCTTGTGCCTATTATAAAAGCTAAGTAAATTCCTCACACAAATCTATCATCTTTAATCTATCATAAGACTTCAAAATAAATATTTAATTTTTGTATAATTCATTTTTTTTTTATTATATGAACTTGATATTCCCAGTGCATAAAATAATAAAGCAAAGTAAATTTTGGTCATTTCCTCACACAAATCTGGCATATGACTTTAGAAGGCTTAAATATATAACATTTTTGTATACTATAATAGTAACTATTTTTTAGCCTTGTTGGGGGCTTGACAGTCACTCGCAATCGCATTGTCTGTTGGTACAAGATCATTTAGGATATCCTTCAGTATATAATTTTTGTGTGAATATTTGTGAACTATAAATTTAATTTCTGCCACTTTTAGGTGAACCTGGACAGCAAGACGAGAGAACTGACCCTAGAGCTCCTCAAAGGCCCCTCTCACACTTCCCTCTCACATGCTCAAAGGCGCATCCACTGCCTCCTGGAAATGGACTGTTACCCCCGCTTCCTCCAGTCAGAGATCTACCTCACACTACTGAGGGATTCATATTAGAACAAGAATGGGCAAAATGTCTGAAAGCGGAGTCATCCTAAAAACTGAACAGACATCATGCCTGGACAGTGGAGACCGCAAACGTGTCTCTGTGATGAAAAAAAATCATCTTAACTACTGAAGAACGTTTTAGGGAAAAAAAGTGAAACAGACGAGCAGGGATGATGCGATTGTATTGAACTTGAATGCATAGTGTCTAAAGGGGAAAGAAGTGCTGACATTTTACGTTTGATATGGGCTTTTTTATTTGCTACACTGAAACGATATCACTGGACTAAATGGCTTGTTGACAGCCAACAAAGGGAAAAACACGTCTGGCAAGAATGGGCTGTTCAGTGAAAGGCCGGAGCACTCATTAGGGTCAGACCATTCTTTGACTCCAACTGTATGTGTGGTTACAAAGGAGCAGCACTAATGACTCATTCCTCGAATTTACTTTCCAATAAATAATTCTATAATATATTCAAACAAAACCTCAAGCTCTCACCAAGACAAAATTAAAATAGACTGTCATCTAAATAAGCAATATGAACACAAGTACTTCAAATAAAGGTTTAAAACTTCCTCGTAGGCTTGAGGTCAGACGGCCAGATTGAGTTTAAAATGTTTGAGACATTTTAAACCCTGTGCATTAGCATATTGTGATTTTATGATCACAGATTGCATATTAAAGCTGTACTCGTCATTCATTTGAAGAAAATGTGACTGTAGACATTGAAATCAAAGGTCTATCACTGAGTTTGGCCCTTTTTTAAAACAAAATAATAATGAACTAATGTTATTAAAAAGGGTTTTTGGTTGTTTTTAGGTAACTAGAATTCAGTAAATGTCACACATACTTAAGTGACACTCTGTAGAGCATGTTGCAGGGAAATGTCACAAGTTGACAGGTTTGAAATGCAGACACTGAACGGGAACCTGCTTGAACAAACTGGCTTGACACCAGCACTAATACCATCCCAGTGAGCACACGTACATTTCCAAGGCTTCAGTTAAAGAGCAAATTACCTGAAGAGCACTTATTCTTATTATTAGACAAATTAAGAACATCTTAAAAAGAGCAGATCACAAAAATGTCAACTTGAACATCTGAGAGGGAACATTTTTCAAATGTATATTCCAGATGAATGCACATAGCAAAAAACGTTTGTATTTTAGTGTGTTGATGACGTCTGCTGTGACTGACAGACGGTACATGTATTATTACTGTAGACATGCTACTAAGAACCGCATGCACTAATGTCCTTGGTTTAATCTGTTTGAGTATAATATAAAGGATTTCCTTAAGGGAATCATGGAATTATGTGATCAGTGTACAAGAATGAGCATCAGTTTGACTGTCAAAGTATTTATGTTGGTTGAGAGCATCGGTATAAATGAATCGAACAGAACAAATGTTTAACCATTTAATTTAATTTTCACAAAAAAGTCTGTACTTTTGCATTGACCGGTTTTTGGAAAACATTATAAAACATTGTGATTATAAAAGCACAAGCCATAAAATGAATAGCTGACACATTTATAAATAGGACTGATAAAAAAAGTTATAAATAGCTGCTGATGTTTTTTTCATTAAAGGTCTTTTTCAGTTTTGTGGTTTAATAAAAATTCTTTCTCTCCCTTTATTATTCTCACTTCTTTGCGATGTCCAACAGTTCATTTCTGTTCTTAACATCTTCTGTCACCAGGGCCGTGTGCTGCGATACTCTTGTTTCTGTCGGACCCACTGGGCCGTACAGCGGCTCTCCCCAACCATCCAGGACCATCCGCCCCTCTCCATCACAACCGCTCCACCTTTCCTCCAGCCCTCTTCTCTGTTCTGTGACACTTTGGTCTGCAGCTCTTCTCTGCGTTCCAGGGCTGTTATGGAGGTCAGCTCCTGAACATGATCTTTCTTGGGGGCGGCACGTGTCGGAAGGGACACAACCTGGCCTTGAGGATGTGGTCTGGAAAAGAAGAAAAAACAATGAAAGATGGAGCGAAAGCAGCACATTAAAGGGATAGTTCACCCAAAAATGAAAATTTGATGTTTATCTGCTTACCCCCAGGCCATTCAAGATGTAGGTGACTTTGTTTCTTCAGTAGAACACAAACGAAGATTTTTAACTCAAACCATTGCAGTCTGTCAGTCATATAATGGAAGTGGATGGGAATCACGGCTTTGAGAGCGTCCTCGACAGCAGGCGCTTGATGCGTCGTCTTCTTCTTGCTTTACGGCGGATCACCGACTTATAAGTGCATTACCGCCACCCATCTCTCAAATGGACTATTGACACTCCTAACTGAGATTGTAGATAGAGTGTAAATGGTCCATTTTGAGCACTCGGGACAGTTCAGACATTGCAGTGCATCAGAGGTAAAAACGATATAAATACTGTTCAGTTTCTTGCACAGACCGATCGTTTCGTGTCTTTACACATCAATGTATCGTCACGAGCCGCAGGGTTTAATTTGGTTTTGTTTGTTTATGTTTTTTTGACTCTCAAAGCCGTGATTCCCATTCACTTCCATTATATGACTGACAGACTGCAACGGTTTGAGTTAAAAATCTTCGTTTGTGTTCTACTGAAGAAACAAAGTCACCTACATCTTGGATGCCCTGGGGGTAAGCAGATAAACATCAAATTTTCATTTTTGGGTGAACTATCCCTTTAAGGGAAACTATCCCTTTAAAGGGATAGTTCACCCAAAAATGAAAATTCTGTCATCATTTACAAACCCTCATGTCGTTCCAAACCTGTATGAGTTGCTTTCTTATGTTGAACACAAAAGAAGATATTTCGAAGATTGTTGGTAATCAAACAGTTGGTGGTTGCCATTGAATTCCATAGAATTTTTTTTTCCTACTATGGAAGTCAATGGCAACCATTCCAACTCATACAGGCTTGGAACGACATGAGGGTGAGCAAAAAATGACAGAATTTTCATTGTTGGGTGAACTATCCCTTTAAGCAGCAGAGAAGATCATTTCAAGTGAATTATGTACAAGGCCAAGGCTGAGAAGAGAAGCAGAAATGAAATCAAACTTGTATCAGAACAAAAAGAAAGAAAATGATAAAGTAGGAACATGCACATACTGTATGTCCTGTCATAACTTGAGTCATAACTAGGCCCGCACAGAACACACACACTTTTGTCACATTCTTTGCATTGTTTGTAGAAGAAAATATGCAAAATGGCATGGTTAAAATGACGAGTGTTTAACTGATCTGAGGATATTATACTAGACTCTTAGTTGCAGCTGAAAGCATTATCATATTAAACCAAATATTGAATAAGCCAGGTTTGAATTTTTTTTTTTTTTGGTGAACTGAAAAACATAAAAAAAGCTTAAGAAATCAATGTTTACATCAGGAATATACTTGAGTGCAAACTGAACGTTGTGTTTTCCAACACTTAATTGCCTATTAAGTGCAATTAACATGAAAATGCATTATAGTTTACATTTATTAAATTTTATTAAATGCAATTATCTGAACTTTGAGTGCATTTTTGATCGACTTAATTAGAACAGAAGTAAATATATGTCATTTCATAATTCTATTGTTTTTGAAATATGGTTAAAGTGTCATGCTGAATGTACTGACAAACATTTATGGTAAATTAAATATACTTTAATGTCATTTCTACAGAAACTTGTATGTAGATAAATATATTTGTAATGACATTGCAATCTGGTACAATTAAAATATATTAACATTAAATCTAATATCGAATAAACTAAAGTTAAAATGATAAAAAATTATAAAATTATAAAATACTTGACATGCTTTAGTAAGTTAGTCAACACATCAAAATAAGTTTTTTTAAGCATGACAAAAGATTATTAAATAATGATATAAAACACTTTAAAAGTAATACTTTAAATTTGACATTATTACAAAGTATATTTTAGTGTACTTAAGTGTGTTAAGAAATATAGTCATGAAAGTGTACTCTCTTTAAGGGCACTTAAGCTACCTTTTATTTCATTAATATCATACTATCTGCAAGTAAAACTACATTAAAATAAACATTTTTAAGATCTGAAGTACACGACAAGTGCACAATCAATGCAATTGAATGCACTTCTTTTTCACAAAGCTTTGTCAGAGACCTTCAGGATTTCTGTCCTCCAAAAAAAAACAAAAAAAACATTAACAAGCATGATAGTATGGGACAAATTAACACAGCAAATTTGCATACTCTGGGTTAATGGTTTGCTCAAATCCTAACCCTCAGTATGAGCTATAATAAAAGTGATACTTGGCGTAGCAAACCTCATTAACAAACAAATTCAGCAGAAATCGCCGGTGCTTTCTGTGGAATTCTGTAGGCGTTGATTCTGTGGAGGCCTAGTCATTACCTCGTTCTCAATCCCCGGTGTTTTCTTCAGTATTCACTTCCAATTCACATGTAAACAATACTGACTCTCACAAAAGTTATGTGAGAAAAGCCCGACCTTTCTGAAGTGTGTTTGTGTTCCTCTGCATCTGCGTTTGCCCTCGTGTCACACACTCTCTCACTGAGCTCTGCTTTCAGCCCTGAGGAAGCACACAAACCAGCTACTAATGGTTTACTAATGTGGTTTCCTGAGGACCATCGTAACGCTTCACGTTGTGCCATGGTAAATGGTTGATTGCGGTTCAAATGGTGCATTACCTGGAAGCTTCAAGGGGTTCTGCTCTTCCACCAATAATTGCCCGAGGTCTCGGCTGTTGATATGGCGACTGTAGAGGTTGCTCCTGGCAACCAGACCCTGATGGCTACAGGATATGAGGAAATGGACAAACAACAGCAATAGAGGGACGAGGAGAAGGGACGGGAGGAGAGTGAAAATGGAGAAATAAATGAAAAAATGAAAGAAATGGAACAATAAAAAAATTAATGTGACAGAAAGAAGGAACAAATAAAAACGTAATTAAACATAACTGCAAACGATAAAATTCAAAACTCAACATTGTATGAAAACAAATTCCAGTGAAAGAGGACACAGGCAATGATTGTGTAATGTGACAGAGGATTTTTAATCTCATGACAGATTAAAAAACTAGTATGGTGTAATGTTGCAACTTAATGTCTGGTTTTATTTTTGGACATCAGAGTTGCAGTCAAATGCAATGGCTGATATTTTAGGACTTTAAATATCAAAGCAAGTGGCAAGCGTTTCTCAGAACCATTTATTCTGAGCCATTTTGTACTTTAACCTTTTCAGTGAACACACGTACTTCAGATGGGTTTCTAGATGAGTTTAGTTCATCTTGTTAACTACAGTATAAAATCATTTAAAAATAAAGAAAGAAAAAAAGAAATCCATATATTCAGCAAGGAAACTTTATATTGATCAAAAGTGGCCGTTAACTTATAATGTTACAAAATATTTCTATTTAATATAAATGCTGTTCTTTTGAACCTTCTATTTATCAAAGAATCCTAAGAAAAATGTATCAAGGTTTCCACAAAAATATTAAAGGCAGGGTAAGCGATTTCTGGTAGCCAATGTTGATATTTGAAATCACCAAAACAAACACGCCCCTACCCCAAAAGGGTCTTGCCCCTATTTTGATAGCTCCGCCCCACATATACGTACGCAACCCAGGCAACGATTAGTTCTGTGAAACAAAGCAAAACAATGTTACACCGTGGCTGTGTCCGAAATCACCCCCTATACCCTCATTCACTATTCCCTACATTAGGTCACTAATTCAGTTCACTAGAAGGAGTGAATGAAAACGAGTAATTCGGACACTGAGTGCACCGGAAGGAATGCTGCTTTTGCATAGTTTGTGCTTGCTGTTTATTAATCATTTGAAACTAGCAAACTAGCAGCTCCAGTAGTAAGATTAAAGGATTTATCTTGAACTCTGTCACGGAAATTATGTATAAACCCTAATCAAACAATTTAATAATCAATTTACAATGAATTTATACCCGTGTTGTACATTATGCTGTACGCCATGGATGAGCGCTTTGTAAAAATGAACGGATTGATTATTCAGCTGCGGGCGCCATCTTCTGGCGAGATGCGGGAATTCATTCGGCGCGTGACTCTCACGGTGCATTATGGGCATTCTCTAGCCATTGAGCGTGCACCAGCTGTACACTCGTTTTTGCAGTGCATTGTGGGATTGAATGAGTGCACTCGAGAACGTCCACTATGGTTTCAGACACCACTAAAAATGGCTGTTCCCTCAAATAGTGCCCTATTTAAGGGTATAGGGGGCGATTTCGGACACAGCCCAGCTTTTTGCTTCGGAGCCGAGTGACAACATCGTTCTGCTCCAACCAGTGTCTTCAGTGTCTACGAGTTCGACACGCTCTTGGAAGCTTTCTGTGTTGGCAGACGGCGCTTCAGCAGTGGTCGTTCCTGTGTCGAGTGGGTTGTGCACTTCAGGCTGCACTATCCCGTCATGCTGCAAGCGGCCATCTCCCCTGTGCGCCTCAGCACATAAAAGAGCATTTCCCTGAAAGAGCCAGTTTCTCTAAAGG
>NW_015557098.1:650703-693486 GCF_001515605.1 Sinocyclocheilus anshuiensis | reverse complement strand
AGCTGTTGTAGACACGGTGTTACTCACCTATTGAGAAGAAACAAAGCAACCTCGGCATCCGATCGCAGGCCTCCGCTCCTTGAGTTCTCTCCAGCGCTGGAAAGCTGATCCGATATTTACATGGGTCCTACCTACTTCTTGCCTTATCGTTCCGCAGACGTTTTCCTCTTTTGTTTTTTATCCGCCATCTCTATCTTTCTGTCGCTCGGCTCGGCTAATGTCCGTCCCATGCACTGAAAGCTCTCTCCTCCACATCACGAGTAGACACGCCCCTTATTGCTGATTGGCTACAAGTTTGTTTTGCTATTCGGCCCGAATCAGTTTTCTAAAGTGTTTTTGAAAAATTACATACCCTACCTTTAATCAGCACAACGGTCTTCAGCATTGATAATAATCAGAAATGTTTCTTGTGCAGCAAATCAGCATATCAGAATGATTTCTGAAGGATCATGTGACACTGAAGACTGGAGTAATGATGCTGAAAATTCAGCTTTGATCACAGGAATAAATTACATTTTAAAATATATTCCAATAGAAAACAGTTATTTTAAAGTAGTAATAATATTTCACAATATTCCTGTTTTTCCTGTATTTTTAACCTTTGTGAGCATAAGAGATTCTTGAAAAAAAAAAACATTTTTAATCTTGCCTCCCCCAAACTTTTACACAGTACATATTTTTCCATATAGCATTCTCTGACATTGATAAGTCCTATCAGTCAACCACTTGTCAGGAGCGAAGCCCTAAGGCCAAGACATAAATCTGGACTTAAAAATGAAACCACGGTCCTGATGAGCTCCTGACCATTAAGTGTAGAATCTAATACATAACATCTCATATCCCTTATGTTCTGTTAGAGTAATCTGTTATATGACAAATTAATTAATTGACAAGGGATTAAATAATACCACCTATCAGTTTTTCAGTGGCAACTTTTATTACTTGCTGCTCAGGACAGAGGATGTTTGACAGTTGAGGGGTAACACTATAGTAAATTGATCAGTAAAAAAAACTCTATTCTATTATCTAAAACACTCCTTACTGTAAAGGGTATGGAAAAGACCAAAAGAGATTCCAATTGAATTACAAATGTGTATCAAATAATTTCACAGGCAATCGTATCATTCATACACTCACAAGGCAGAAAGCAAAATCAGAAAATTTGAGTTCAGTCAGACAATGAAAAATTCTGTTATGACTTTATCAAGCTGCTTTCCACTCACAGGCTGTTATTTTAGCTGTGGAATACAAATAGAATTCTACAAAATCTTCACACCATTCTTCTGAAGATTCTTCAAAATTCTCATTTTGAGTTCCACAGAAAAATTATCAAAAGTGTGAGTCAAGAATGACATCAGTTTTCACTTTTGGATGAACTCTCTTTTTAAAAGAATAGTTTACCCAAAAATAAAAATTTTCTGAAAATGTACTCATCCTCAGGCCATCTAAGATATAGATGAATTTGCTTCTTCATCAGAGCAGATTTGGGGAAATTTCGCATTGGATACTCACCAATGGATACTCTGCAGTGAATGGGTGCCGTCAGAATGAGAGTCCAAATAGCTATATGAAATACCATGGAGAGAGGACTCGTATTTTAGCCGAATGCAGTTAAAAGTTCAGTTAAAAACATCTTGATGGATTTGTTCCTTACAAACACAAACGCTTTTTCACTTGACAAGATGTTAATTTATGGACTGGAGATGTTTTTATCAGCTGTTTGGACTCTCATTCTGACGGCACCCATTCACTGAGCAAAGGACCCATTGGTGAGCAAGTTATGTAATGCTAATTTTCTCCAAATCTGTTCCCATGAAGAAACAAATTCATCTACATCTTGGATGGCCTGAGGGTTAGTAGATTTTTTAGCAAAGTTTCATTTCTGGGTGAACTATTCCTTTAATTGGACCTAGCTAAGAAGTTTAAGACAATTAAGTTAAAGACTGAGGGTCAATGAAAGCTGAGCCTAGATCTATTTAAAGAGCTAGCGTGGAATGAGAGAATGAGAAAAAGAGAGAAAGCATGTGGTTAAAAGGAAACAATAGTTGAAACTCATCAAATAAAGTGAGGGGTTCGACAACAAAATGAGCGTGTCATAATTGGGGAAGTCAATGCATAAAACGAGCATGTCATAATCAGAGATGAAGGAGGAGAAGAAGAAAGAGAGAGGAGAGGAGGAGAAATGTTTAGCGATTCTCCAAAAGAAAGTGGTCAAGGCCGCTTACGTGTTAGAAGAATAAACAGACTGTGTATCTGACCTTTATGCAGTACACAGTGATACGCTAATGATGCACTAATGAGCTGCATTCACATTCCTGCCGCCAAGTCGACCATGCACTCATCTAACACAGGAAGTGGCTCATAGTGAACATGAACGACCTTAGTGTCTCTTCACATTCATTCCCACAGAGCAAATGCTCTCAGCCTCCAAAATAAGCCCCAGATGGAAAAAGCGAAGAGGATGCGATATAAATATTTGCAAGCATAGTGCTGGATTTAGACTCAAGTATGTTGCAACTGGCCGTGAGGTGTGTTTGAGATGCACTCAACGCATAAAATGAGCATGTCATAATTGGAGATGAAAGGAGGAGAAGAAGAAAGAGAGAGGAGAGGAGGAGAAATGTTTAGCGCTTCTCCAAAATAAAGTGATCAAGGCCGCTTATGTGTTAGAAGAATAAACAGGCCACGTATCTGACCTTTATGCGGTACACAGTGATACACTAATGATGCACTAATGAGCTGAATTCACATTCCTGCCGCCAAGCCAACCATGCACTCATCTAACACAGGAAGTGGCTCATAGTGAACATGAACGACCTTAGTGTCTCTTCACATTCATTCCCACAGAGCAAATGCTCTCAGCCTCCAAAATAAGCCCCAGATGGAAAAAGCGAAGAGGATGCGATATAAATATTTGCAAGCATAGTGCTGGATTTAGACTCAAGTATGTTGCAACTGGCCGTGAGGTGTGTTTGAGATGCACCTGGTGCGTTTTGCCCTGCAGCTGTCGTTGAGCTGGGAGGAGGGGGTCCGGGGGGCCGCGGCGGGGCGGTATCTGACCTTTATGCGGTACACAGTGATACACTAATGATGCACTAATGAGCTGAATTCACATTCCTGCCGCCAAGCCAACCATGCACTCATCTAACACAGGAAGTGGCTCATAGTGAACATGAACAACCTTAGTGTCTCTTCGCTTTCATTCCCACAGAGCAAATGCTCTCAGTCGCCAAAATAAGCCCCAGATGGAAAAAGCGAAGAGGATGCAATGTAAATATTTGCAAGCAAAGTGCTGGATTTAGACTCAAGTATGCTGTAACTGGCCGTGAGGTGTGGTTGAGATGTACCTGGTGCGTTTTGCCCTGCAGCTGTCGTTGAGCTGGGAGGAGGGGGTCCGGGGGGCCGCGGCGGGGCAGAGCGGGGCCCGGCTGGGGGAGGATCCCACACTGAGCGAACGGGATTGCGGAGATGACGGAAGCAGAGGGGGAGAGTGGGGGGGACCCGCGGGGTGAACGAACGGCCAGGGGAGAACCCTCTGCTCCTCCCGAACCACTGCGGAAGAGAGGAAGTGGAATCATAAAGATTTATGAATTATGATTCCTCTTACTGATTCCTTAACAGTTCCACTTATGATTCTTTTAGTACTTTTAAGGAATAGATATGTGAAAAAGTGAAATGCAATTCCATTGCCTCACTATAAATTACTGGCTCATTACAATCATTTGTTCAGAAATCAGACTACACTGGGTTGTGCTGTATGTTTTTGATTCATAGCTGATGCATAAGAGTCATTTGTTCAATTGGACTACACTGGTGAAATTGTATGTTTGTAATTTCCTAAACAGAACTCATTAGAATAATTTGTTCAAAAATCAGACAACACTGTTTGTGCTGTATGTTTTTGATTCTCTAAAAAGAATTTGTTCAGGAATCAGACTATACTGATTGTGTTGTATGTTTTTGATTGGCTAAATGTAACTGGCTCATAAAAGCCATTTGTTTGGTAATCAGACTACACAGGTTACACTCTATGTTTCTGATTCATAACTGGTTCATAAAAGTTATTCATTCAGGAATCAGACAACACTGGTTGAACTGTATGTTCTGGTTCATACGAGTCATTCGTTCAGGAGTCAGACTACACTAGTTATATGTTTTGAATTCAATAAAAAAGGACTCATTACAATCATTTATTCGACATTCAGACTTCATTGGTTGTACTGTATGCCTCTGAATCACTAGAAAGAACCACCTTGTAATAGTCATTTGTTCAGGAATCTGATTATACTAGTTTGCTTTTTGGTTTTTAACTCACAAAAAATAACTGATCCCTTAGAATCATTTGTTAGACAATCAGACTACATCAACTGTCCTATCTGCTTCTGAATCAGTAAAAAGAACCACCTCGTAATAGTAATTTGTTCAGGAATCTGAATCACTTCCACATGAACCATTAAAATGCCATTCCAGTATTTTGAAGAATGACACCAGCTCTGAATAAGAACAGATTTTTTTGTTCCACCTTGTTACCTGTATGCATGGTGACTGGATTGAGACATGGATGTAGATACTCACAGTCCCCTGATTGCAACCCTAAAATGTCTAAATTAGGAGTGAGAGTACTTGCTCCTTGCAAAATGCCTGTGATGACTGAAAAAAGCTCTTTCCTAAGAACTCTAAAGTAACTGATGGACCAAATCAAGACATTTAACGAATAATGGGAGGCCTGTTTCCAGCTGAAACTATTTATTACAGTGGCTGGATAATGTCAGTATTCAGCTAGTTGGTGTTAATGTCAGCTACTAGGGTCTGTATTGTGCCAACCGGTTAATATCCGACACACGGAGCCTATGAGTAACCCACCTTCTCTTTCCATTAGTGAATACGGTTTGATCTCTCCCTCTGGCTTTTTTGGGTGAACTTTTCTCAGTTGGACCACTGTAAAAAAGAGCAGTGTGGTCAGAAAGAGCCAATGGAAACAACAGGTAGAGGATAAGTCTGGAGTTCAGCAAGCAGTTAAACAGCACACACTGCATTCTTCACAGATATTCATATCCATAAATATCCATGGGCATAATGCATATATCGATTATCATTCCACTGCACTTTGGGGAAAACATATAGCACTTATCTATAATTGGATTTTAAAGGGGAACAGCAAGAGAGTTGTTGGGACTGATTGATGTGGGCAGAGGTTATGGGGGTCTGTTTGAGTGCAAAGGAAGAGTCTATAATGAATGGACTTGAGTATACAATAAAGGAGTGATAAGTAAGGTGGAAGCCGGGTGACGGTGGGGTAGGGGAACAATAGATATTCAATGCCCTTACAAAAATCCATACATCCCCTGATCCATCGAAGGGGAGGGAGGTGTTCCTTGGTAGATGAGACAAAAGCACTTGAACAATAAGTGTCTTGAGTTGTTTGCATGGTAAACCCAGTGTAGGGTAGCTATCTACTATAAACAGCCCAAATCTGGGCTCGGTAAGTCATTTATACACATAAATAAATGCATTGGAAATGTTTTTGCCAGGTACAAAGATGCCATTTTATAGAAAACTAAATAACAGGTCATGATTTAGATCAGGAAATACACTTGATTTAAATATAGAAGCACTACAAATATGAAACAAAAGAATCAAAAGACAGCTATGAGCATTATGGACAAGCACAACAAAGAGAGACTTTTCTTCAATTAATTGTGGAATCTTCTCAAATGTAATTTGATTGCAAGGCAGCAAAAGAATATTGCTAAAGTTTTAGAGAAACTACTAGGTTCTGGAATTTTTTTCTGCATTACATTTCAATCTAAAGTTACTCTCACCAGTTGGCTGATAACTATATATGGAACAAGAATGATAACCTAGCCCTGAGTCATGTAAGTGAAATCGGTGATCCTCTCTGAAATAAAAAAAAAAAGTTGTATCTCAAACCGAAGCCATCAAGATGAAAGAAAAAATAATAACTTTTTCTGTGACAATAGCAGTTTTACAGAGAGACATAGATTAGTTGTACAACTACAGTGTTTGTCACCAACATGCAGGGAATAACAACTAAATAATCCTATGATTTAAATAAATATAATATTTTTAATTAATTACTTTTAAGTATTATTATATATTATTATAGTATAATTCATATTTTCAATTAGCTTATATTTTTAGATTTAATTTAGTTTGAAGTTTTACTAATTGTTTGTGCTTTTGACATTTTTATTCGTTTTTTTATATTGAATTTATTTGATTATTTATTATTCATTAATATTTGTTTAATTTTAATTCATTTATTTGATATTTTATATTTAGTTCAGTTTTAGTTGCAGCAATTTTTGTACTTCAAAATTTACTTAAACTTTTACTTTTAAGATTTCCATCTAATATTTATATTTTATTTTATTTTCAGATTCATTTCAATTAATGAAAAAAAGATTTTTTTAAATATTTTTTAGTTAACAATAACAGCAAGGATTAAAATAATGCAAAATACAGTTTCATGGCCAAAAGAAATATTTATAGCCAGTATTTCCTTGTCACTGTCAGGTGTAGCTTAAATGGACTCTGTATATTAAGTGGTTCGAGCTGAATTACTTGGAGAAATTTAAGGAAGAAAAGAAAAAGAAAAAGAGGAGGAATTTCAATACAGTGCTGCCTTGCACGTACTTTAATGAGGAGAATGGGAGGTTGCCCTGAGAGAACGACTCACTGAACACTGGCACAGATCCAGAACAACATTCCAAACCCACAGAAGAACAGTGATGCAGTCAGGCATTACCTGATCTACTCTGGAAGAATCCACTGAACACCACAAAGTTATTCACCTGAGAGGAACAAGTGTGAAGAAATTAGACAATTACATCATAACAGTCAAGTTTTGCAACGGTCATTTACACACCTACTTTTATGAGGAAAACACTATTGTATAAAGTCTGTATTGTGTGCAAATAAAAACGCTCACACGTCATGCACATAATCCATATCAGGATTTACACCCAAGACATAACATGTTATTATAGTATCTGATGAAGTCGTTTTCATCAAGTAGTGTAATCTAGTTTGTTTCAAGTACAAACTGGATTACAGTTTGCATTTCTGAGAAGAGTAACATCGTGTTCTCCTAACCAGGTGTGACTCAATTAACTGTAAAGGAATAAGCTTTTAAAATCTCACTGGCCCAAAAATCTCACTCCACAGAACACCAAACATGCTCTGATTGGCTGTGATTGTTTTGCGCCATGCAGCACTTTCACTTTAAAAGGGAGATCATACCTGAGGCACACTGTTCTTGAGATCATAGTGCTTTTCTAGAAATGACAGGAATTTAGGAGAAGGTCTATCGTACGCCATCTGTTCAGGCTCCACCCGTTTGTGCTGTTCAATCAGAGGTGATGTTCAGGACAGGAAACCATGAGTCACAAAAACAAGCAGGACTCTTTACATAGTAGCAAATACAAATGGGTCTTTACACCAACCTCTCAAATGAACATATTAAAAAGGAATAGCTCACCCAAAGATGAAAATGCTGTCATCATTTACTCACTCTCATGTTGTTCCCAAACTGTCACCAATTTTTTTTTTCTTCCGGAAATCACAAAAATTGATATTTGGAAAAATGTTCCTGCTGCTCTTTTCCACACAAGCAAAAACTACAAAAAACAGCAGAAAAGCAGTCCATACAACTAATGCGCTATATTCTATGTATACAACATCTTTGTCTGAGAAATACCCCAAAATATACTCTCGTTTTAAATTAGGTTATTCAATGGAAATCTGAATAAAATGCAAGTGTTTTAACAAAAATCTTACCCTTCACCATATTGCGCAAATCTTTTTTGCACTTCTGCAAATTCAACCTTGCCGTGTAGCATTCAGCAAGGTTGAAACACACAAAAAGCAATGCTGTACAGCATCGTTGACGTCCAACCTGGTCTTGATGGGGCATGTTTGAATATGTGTACTTGCAAATGAGTTTTAATGGTGAAGGGGGAAATGATCTGGGAATAAAGAATTACGTTTCAGCTTGTTCAGTCTTTCAGACTTGGAACAAAGAGAATGAATTATATCGACCACTTTCATGATACTTCATTGATGCTTTTTGTTGCTTGTTTTTATTGTATGGTAAAAAATGCACCATGAACATTCTTTGAAACATCTCCTTTTGTGTTCCACGCAACCAGGAGAGTCACATGGTTTGGACTGAAACGAGGGAAGGTAAAATGACAGGATTTTTCTGTAAACTAGTCCTTTAATACATTTAGGCCGCTGACAGACACTCACTTTCAGCATGAAGTCAAAGAGCTCGAGCCCGTAGCCATGTCTCTGCAGTGTCTCTGTCACATAGAAATCCAGCACACACAATGGCTCGGTCTCCAAATGCGCCCCCCGTTGGTCCTGGATGCAATTACAACATACTGTAAATCACTGATGCATCAAGTTTAAAAAGATGTAATTACCAACTCAATAATGAGCAAACACTTACAAGTAAAAACAGCTTCTTGTAGCCAACCTTCAGAAACCCAAAAATAACACCCCTCCCGCTGGTAAAGCAAAATACAGGAAGAGGGCGTCAAAGATTGTTATTAACAGCAGATGAGGATGTGTTTATATGTAATGGAAAAACAGGAAAGAGAGAGGCCAGCTGTATTGACATGTAAATAGATTAAATCTGAAGGATAGGCTGCGGGGAGGGATAGAGAAAGCGAGCAAACCCATTCTGTTCTCCATCTTTCAGGAGGTAGAGATGGTGTCTGTTGGCCTGGAGCTTTGCAGCACTGGTTATAGAAGCAGGCAGCTGCTGGGCCTGAGGAGATACACACACACATGACATGATGACAGGCTGAAACTGACATTGAATAACATCTGCAAGCTCAAAACAAGACAAAAGACAGTCATTATTACCTTAGAGGAGGCGTTGCCCAGCTCATCTATAACTGTGCTGATCTGAAGAGGATCTGGTCTGGAGAACAAAAACCAGGCATGTTAGGAATCTCATACACAGAAGATGTAAAAATGTGAATTTGCATATGATTCCAGTTATGCAAGCCATAACAGATGCATACACATTTACAATGCATAACTGTTTGGTTTACAAGTTGGAATCAATGGCTTGTCCTATTTTTTTAAATAGCCAATAGGGTGTTGTTACGTCACAGTTGTGAATCATGATTTGTTCCAAGGGTAGGTAGAGCAATGGTTCTCCACCAGGGGACCGCGGGGCATCTGCAACTTCCAGGGGGCCCCAGTAAGTAGTTATATTAATATAATCTTAATTAAAATGTTGATACAAAAAAAATTATCAATGTAGATACAACATTAAATTGATTATACACATTTTATTTTATTATTTCTGAGTTTATACATGAGATATTAGCTTAGATATGAGGGCCTTTGAATATTATCTTGGACAAAAGAGAGCCTTGGAGTCCAAAAGACGAGACTGAATCCAGCTTCTTATTCGCAGCTTCTGATGGACGCTTTCCGTTCCACCTTAAAAGACGTGATGCTTCCACGTCAGTTAGCTTCGCTCAGCTAAGGGACCGTGCAGCTTTTTCTCTTTTTCATGCTTTTTTAAGGGATTGTGTTGCTTTTGTGTCTATTTTCAAAATAAACAAATAATAAACTATTTTGAGACGCAAATAACACTGCTTTATAAGCAAAAATGGACTGTAAAAATATAAAGGCACATAAAATATAATTACACGGTCCCTAGTTGAGAGTGAATAAGAAGCTAACTGACATGGAAGCGTGCGTCTTTTAAGGTGGAACGGATAGTGTCAATCAGAAGCTGTGAATAAGAGCTGGATTCAGCCTCGTGTCCAAAAGGTTGGGAAACTTCTAAAAAGCATCTGATTCGATTAGAATCAATATGCAACTTTAAATGGGACTTGTCACAGCACTTACATATTGTTGCTTTTTTTGTTAGTTTTGATTGATTCTATTGTCCTATAATTTGGCAGTCATTTTGGATAAAAGCATCTGCTAAATGATTAAATGTAAATGTAAAAGACTAATTTTGATTTCATTGTAATGTTGGCAAATTGAATACTCAAAATACTGGTTAAATAAAAAAATATTTTTGGTGAATTTTAAAATTCATTTAAAATCTATAATTTCTGTATTTATTGGAATGTATGCTGTACAGTGTTGCTTATATATGCTGAAAACGCACCACAAATTCCTTCATGTTATCAATAAATCTATGGGAGGAATGGCTTTTGCTCAGAAAATATGCAATTCATAACCTGCTTCTATTAGAAATGCCCCTTCACTTGATTGATTTAAGAAACTGCTCAAACACATCTTTTCAGTAAAGTTTAGAATATTTAACTATTATTGTTATTTATATAGATAATTTATTATTTGATTGTCTTTGTAATGCAATGTAGCGTTTTAAGTATAAGAAAAGTGCATTACAAATCAAATGTATTCTTAAAATATTTGCATTGTATTATTATCATAATATTGATTTATATTAGATTTAAAAAAAAATGTTTATCCATTATAAAATGTTTATCTATTAGAAAATGCTTATTATAAATCAATATATCTATAGCACGGTGAGATTTCTTATTGTGTGATTACAGTGAAGTCTGTGGCTGTCTTGCTGAATCAGCATCGTTCAGATTAAACCAATGACCGATTAAATCAGACTCAGGTCAGATTTGTTTTTACTCAGGGCCGCATTTGCATCTCACAAGCTCTCCATACAGCAATAGGCTTATCATTACAGGAAAAAGATGACCTGGACCAAATGCAACATTTAGCCTAATAAAACAACACCCTAAAACCCCCACTGCAAGCACAAAGCACGACTGTGTCAACCACTGTTACAAGACAAAAGCAGTGCATGCATGCTGCACACAGATTACACCCATCTCTCCCAGCAGCACACATTAAAGCATACATTACCTCCCATGCGCTCTCCGACCTGCGCTCAAGTTGTTATCCAGCACAGTAATTCTCTCGGGGAAAAGCGCGTTCAGGTCGAAAGGGAAATCCATTGTAAGGACAGATCTGGAATCTTAACACAATACTCTACTAATGCCCTGCTGCAGATTCAGATGCATTTATCACAGCGCCCGTCGACTCTCGCTGCACTTGATTTAGTGAAAGCACCAGTCCCACATCAGTGCCGCTGCAGCAGTGGGCTGGTTTAAAGGCACAGCTGTATCGCGGTGTTATCGGCGCTGCTTCTGTGTCTGTCCTCCCATTGTGTTGTGTTTGTGTTGTGTTTGTGTTTGTGTCACTCCCTTCGTTCACTCCGCTGGAGGAGTAGTACACCGTGCACACGCCTGCAGGATAGTTTCTACTTATATTTCCATTAATGTAAACATAAAAATCTTTCATTTAGACAGTGGCAGAAATCTGCGGCTTCAGGAGATTTATTTCCGTTTCCTCTTGGCAACGACGCACAACTTTGTGTTGCATAGCAACCAAACATATCTATTATTGCAGTCAGTAGATATAATCATATAAATACAGCAGTATTTATACTCTTTTATATTTATATTTCTTTTTATATTTTTCGTATATATATTTTTTTATATTTCTGATTTCCCCTGGCAACTTTTTAAGAACATTTAACTTTATCTCTTATTTAATGGTTTCTTTTTTTTTTTTTTAACAACATTTAATTTCCAGCATTCCTGTAGTATCCCAAACATCCCATCTCACAATAACAAGTGCATGCATCATTTCGTTTAAATAAATTATAAAGAAGAAAAAGAAAACAAATGAAAAAAAATCATGCAACATAAACACAAAATATGCTTGCATTTTCATGCAGGCAGATATTTCGCTACCCTGACTGCAGCATTAGGACCCTGTTAAATGTCATTCGCTGCACAGCACGCTGCGTGATTCTTTGCATTCTGTGGATGCTTGCTGCAGTTCTTGAGGTAGCGATGAATGACCTGTATTTTTATATTTATTATTTTGTATCGCTTACCCCAAAACACAGTTCAGTGCTTTATATTTAAGCTTGCTAAGAAAATCCGACTTGGCCGTGCTCGAATGCGCCATTAGTCCATAGATCAACATGCTTAGCCCAATATGACTCGATAATATATTACCTTCACTGTTTTGCAGATCATATTTACTTAAACTGAACGTTGATGTTTTGGGAAACCAAATTTCAGAGAATGTACCGAAGCTGCAACAGTGTCCCAGTGATGCAAGTATGAGACTACGGCACTAATGTTTTCTTTCAGAGGTTTGCAAAACTGCGTAAAGTAAATATAATAAATAAACTAAAAATAAATAAATGCATTCAATTAAAATAAAAAGATAAACAATGTATTTACTGTACTAAAAAATGTAACTGAAAACCATGTAACGTAATAGAAACGGAATACTTTGCAAACTAATACGGTATAAATATGGTCTTTATACATATAGATATATAGCTGCCTTTTAAACTTCAGAATGGTGGTCCCTCTAACTAGGGATGCACCGAAATGAAATACTGGGCCGAATACCGAACAAGGTTTTTCGATTATTTTTTTTCCCCCATGTATTTTGCCAAGCAAAGGACCCATTGGTGAGCAAGTTATGTAATGCTAATTTTCTCCAAATCTGTTCCCATGAAGAAACAAATTCATCTACATCTTGGATGGCCTGAGGGTTAGTAGATTTTTTAGCAAAGTTTCATTTCTGGGTGAACTATTCCTTTAATTGGACCTAGCTAAGAAGTTTAAGACAATTAAGTTAAAGACTGAGGGTCAATGAAAGCTGAGCCTAGATCTATTTAAAGAGCTAGCGTGGAATGAGAGAATGAGAAAAAGAGAGAAAGCATGTGGTTAAAAGGAAACAATAGTTGAAACTCATCAAATAAAGTGAGGGGTTCGACAACAAAATGAGCGTGTCATAATTGGGGAAGTCAATGCATAAAACGAGCATGTCATAATCAGAGATGAAGGAGGAGAAGAAGAAAGAGAGAGGAGAGGAGGAGAAATGTTTAGCGATTCTCCAAAAGAAAGTGGTCAAGGCCGCTTACGTGTTAGAAGAATAAACAGACTGTGTATCTGACCTTTATGCAGTACACAGTGATACGCTAATGATGCACTAATGAGCTGCATTCACATTCCTGCCGCCAAGTCGACCATGCACTCATCTAACACAGGAAGTGGCTCATAGTGAACATGAACGACCTTAGTGTCTCTTCACATTCATTCCCACAGAGCAAATGCTCTCAGCCTCCAAAATAAGCCCCAGATGGAAAAAGCGAAGAGGATGCGATATAAATATTTGCAAGCATAGTGCTGGATTTAGACTCAAGTATGTTGCAACTGGCCGTGAGGTGTGTTTGAGATGCACCTGGTGCGTTTTGCCCTGCAGCTGTCGTTGAGCTGGGAGGAGGGGGTCCGGGGGGCCGCGGCGGGGCGGAGCAGGGCACGGCTGGGGGAGGATCCCACACTGAGCGAACGGGATTGCGGAGATGACGGAAGCAGAGGGGGAGAGTGGGGGGGACCCGCGGGGTGAACGAACGGCCAGGGGAGAACCCTCTGCTCCTCCCGAACCACTGCGGAAGAGAGGAAGTGGAATCATAAAGATTTATGAATTATGATTCCTCTTACTGATTCCTTAACAGTTCCACTTATGATTCTTTTAGTACTTTTAAGGAATAGATATGTGAAAAAGTGAAATGCAATTCCATTGCCTCACTATAAATTACTGGCTCATTACAATCATTTGTTCAGAAATCAGACTACACTGGGTTGTGCTGTATGTTTTTGATTCATAGCTGATGCATAAGAGTCATTTGTTCAATTGGACTACACTGGTGAAATTGTATGTTTGTAATTTCCTAAACAGAACTCATTAGAATAATTTGTTCAAAAATCAGACAACACTGTTTGTGCTGTATGTTTTTGATTCTCTAAAAAGAATTTGTTCAGGAATCAGACTATACTGATTGTGTTGTATGTTTTTGATTGGCTAAATGTAACTGGCTCATAAAAGCCATTTGTTTGGTAATCAGACTACACAGGTTACACTCTATGTTTCTGATTCATAACTGGTTCATAAAAGTTATTCATTCAGGAATCAGACAACACTGGTTGAACTGTATGTTCTGGTTCATACGAGTCATTCGTTCAGGAGTCAGACTACACTAGTTATATGTTTTGAATTCAATAAAAAAGGACTCATTACAATCATTTATTCGACATTCAGACTTCATTGGTTGTACTGTATGCCTCTGAATCACTAGAAAGAACCACCTTGTAATAGTCATTTGTTCAGGAATCTGATTATACTAGTTTGCTTTTTGGTTTTTAACTCACAAAAAATAACTGATCCCTTAGAATCATTTGTTAGACAATCAGACTACATCAACTGTCCTATCTGCTTCTGAATCAGTAAAAAGAACCACCTCGTAATAGTAATTTGTTCAGGAATCTGAATCACTTCCACATGAACCATTAAAATGCCATTCCAGTATTTTGAAGAATGACACCAGCTCTGAATAAGAACAGATTTTTTTGTTCCACCTTGTTACCTGTATGCATGGTGACTGGATTGAGACATGGATGTAGATACTCACAGTCCCCTGATTGCAACCCTAAAATGTCTAAATTAGGAGTGAGAGTACTTGCTCCTTGCAAAATGCCTGTGATGACTGAAAAAAGCTCTTTCCTAAGAACTCTAAAGTAACTGATGGACCAAATCAAGACATTTAATGAATAATGGGAGGCCTGTTTCCAGCTGAAACTATTTATTACAGCGGCTGGATGATGTCAGTATTCAGCTAGTTGGTGTTAATGTCAGCTACTAGGGTCTGTATTGTGCCAACCGGTTAATATCCGACACACGGAGCCTATGAGTAACCCACCTTCTCTTTCCATTAGTGAATACGGTTTGATCTCTCCCTCTGGCTTTTTTGGGTGAACTTTTCTCAGTTGGACCACTGTAAAAAAGAGCAGTGTGGTCAGAAAGAGCCAATGGAAACAACAGGTAGAGGATAAGTCTGGAGTTCAGCAAGCAGTTAAACAGCACACACTGCATTCTTCACAGATATTCATATCCATAAATATCCATGGCCATAATGCATATATCGATTATCATTCCACTGCACTTTGGGGAAAACATATAGCACTTATCTATAATTGGATTTTAAAGGGGAACAGCAAGAGAGTTGTTGGGACTGATTGATGTGGGCAGAGGTTATGGGGGTCTGTTTGAGTGCAAAGGAAGAGTCTATAATGAATGGACTTGAGTATACAATAAAGGAGTGATAAGTAAGGTGGAAGCCGGGTGACGGTGGGGTAGGGGAACAATAGATATTCAATGCCCTTACAAAAATCCATACATCCCCTGATCCATCGAAGGGGAGGGAGGTGTTCCTTGGTAGATGAGACAAAAGCACTTGAACAATAAGTGTCTTGAGTTGTTTGCATGGTAAACCCAGTGTAGGGTAGCTATCTACTATAAACAGCCCAAATCTGGGCTCGGTAAGTCATTTATACACATAAATAAATGCATTGGAAATGTTTTTGCCAGGTACAAAGATGCCATTTTATAGAAAACTAAATAACAGGTCATGATTTAGATCAGGAAATACACTTGATTTAAATATAGAAGCACTACAAATATGAAACAAAAGAATCAAAAGACAGCTATGAGCATTATGGACAAGCACAACAAAGAGAGACTTTTCTTCAATTAATTGTGGAATCTTCTCAAATGTAATTTGATTGCAAGGCAGCAAAAGAATATTGCTAAAGTTTTAGAGAAACTACTAGGTTCTGGAATTTTTTTCTGCATTACATTTCAATCTAAAGTTACTCTCACCAGTTGGCTGATAACTATATATGGAACAAGAATGATAACCTAGCCCTGAGTCATGTAAGTGAAATCGGTGATCCTCTCTGAAATAAAAAAAAAAAGTTGTATCTCAAACCGAAGCCATCAAGATGAAAGAAAAAATAATAACTTTTTCTGTGACAATAGCAGTTTTACAGAGAGACATAGATTAGTTGTACAACTACAGTGTTTGTCACCAACATGCAGGGAATAACAACTAAATAATCCTATGATTTAAATAAATATAATATTTTTAATTAATTACTTTTAAGTATTATTATATATTATTATAGTATAATTCATATTTTCAATTAGCTTATATTTTTAGATTTAATTTAGTTTGAAGTTTTACTAATTGTTTGTGCTTTTGACATTTTTATTCGTTTTTTTATATTGAATTTATTTGATTATTTATTATTCATTAATATTTGTTTAATTTTAATTCATTTATTTGATATTTTATATTTAGTTCAGTTTTAGTTGCAGCAATTTTTGTACTTCAAAATTTACTTAAACTTTTACTTTTAAGATTTCCATCTAATATTTATATTTTATTTTATTTTCAGATTCATTTCAATTAATGAAAAAAAGATTTTTTTAAATATTTTTTAGTTAACAATAACAGCAAGGATTAAAATAATGCAAAATACAGTTTCATGGCCAAAAGAAATATTTATAGCCAGTATTTCCTTGTCACTGTCAGGTGTAGCTTAAATGGACTCTGTATATTAAGTGGTTCGAGCTGAATTACTTGGAGAAATTTAAGGAAGAAAAGAAAAAGAAAAAGAGGAGGAATTTCAATACAGTGCTGCCTTGCACGTACTTTAATGAGGAGAATGGGAGGTTGCCCTGAGAGAACGACTCACTGAACACTGGCACAGATCCAGAACAACATTCCAAACCCACAGAAGAACAGTGATGCAGTCAGGCATTACCTGATCTACTCTGGAAGAATCCACTGAACACCACAAAGTTATTCACCTGAGAGGAACAAGTGTGAAGAAATTAGACAATTACATCATAACAGTCAAGTTTTGCAACGGTCATTTACACACCTACTTTTATGAGGAAAACACTATTGTATAAAGTCTGTATTGTGTGCAAATAAAAACGCTCACACGTCATGCACATAATCCATATCAGGATTTACACCCAAGACATAACATGTTATTATAGTATCTGATGAAGTCGTTTTCATCAAGTAGTGTAATCTAGTTTGTTTCAAGTACAAACTGGATTACAGTTTGCATTTCTGAGAAGAGTAACATCGTGTTCTCCTAACCAGGTGTGACTCAATTAACTGTAAAGGAATAAGCTTTTAAAATCTCACTGGCCCAAAAATCTCACTCCACAGAACACCAAACATGCTCTGATTGGCTGTGATTGTTTTGCGCCATGCAGCACTTTCACTTTAAAAGGGAGATCATACCTGAGGCACACTGTTCTTGAGATCATAGTGCTTTTCTAGAAATGACAGGAATTTAGGAGAAGGTCTATCGTACGCCATCTGTTCAGGCTCCACCCGTTTGTGCTGTTCAATCAGAGGTGATGTTCAGGACAGGAAACCATGAGTCACAAAAACAAGCAGGACTCTTTACATAGTAGCAAATACAAATGGGTCTTTACACCAACCTCTCAAATGAACATATTAAAAAGGAATAGCTCACCCAAAGATGAAAATGCTGTCATCATTTACTCACTCTCATGTTGTTCCCAAACTGTCACCAATTTTTTTTTTCTTCCGGAAATCACAAAAATTGATATTTGGAAAAATGTTCCTGCTGCTCTTTTCCACACAAGCAAAAACTACAAAAAACAGCAGAAAAGCAGTCCATACAACTAATGCGCTATATTCTATGTATACAACATCTTTGTCTGAGAAATACCCCAAAATATACTCTCGTTTTAAATTAGGTTATTCAATGGAAATCTGAATAAAATGCAAGTGTTTTAACAAAAATCTTACCCTTCACCATATTGCGCAAATCTTTTTTGCACTTCTGCAAATTCAACCTTGCCGTGTAGCATTCAGCAAGGTTGAAACACACAAAAAGCAATGCTGTACAGCATCGTTGACGTCCAACCTGGTCTTGATGGGGCATGTTTGAATATGTGTACTTGCAAATGAGTTTTAATGGTGAAGGGGGAAATGATCTGGGAATAAAGAATTACGTTTCAGCTTGTTCAGTCTTTCAGACTTGGAACAAAGAGAATGAATTATATCGACCACTTTCATGATACTTCATTGATGCTTTTTGTTGCTTGTTTTTATTGTATGGTAAAAAATGCACCATGAACATTCTTTGAAACATCTCCTTTTGTGTTCCACGCAACCAGGAGAGTCACATGGTTTGGACTGAAACGAGGGAAGGTAAAATGACAGGATTTTTCTGTAAACTAGTCCTTTAATACATTTAGGCCGCTGACAGACACTCACTTTCAGCATGAAGTCAAAGAGCTCGAGCCCGTAGCCATGTCTCTGCAGTGTCTCTGTCACATAGAAATCCAGCACACACAATGGCTCGGTCTCCAAATGCGCCCCCCGTTGGTCCTGGATGCAATTACAACATACTGTAAATCACTGATGCATCAAGTTTAAAAAGATGTAATTACCAACTCAATAATGAGCAAACACTTACAAGTAAAAACAGCTTCTTGTAGCCAACCTTCAGAAACCCAAAAATAACACCCCTCCCGCTGGTAAAGCAAAATACAGGAAGAGGGCGTCAAAGATTGTTATTAACAGCAGATGAGGATGTGTTTATATGTAATGGAAAAACAGGAAAGAGAGAGGCCAGCTGTATTGACATGTAAATAGATTAAATCTGAAGGATAGGCTGCGGGGAGGGATAGAGAAAGCGAGCAAACCCATTCTGTTCTCCATCTTTCAGGAGGTAGAGATGGTGTCTGTTGGCCTGGAGCTTTGCAGCACTGGTTATAGAAGCAGGCAGCTGCTGGGCCTGAGGAGATACACACACACATGACATGATGACAGGCTGAAACTGACATTGAATAACATCTGCAAGCTCAAAACAAGACAAAAGACAGTCATTATTACCTTAGAGGAGGCGTTGCCCAGCTCATCTATAACTGTGCTGATCTGAAGAGGATCTGGTCTGGAGAACAAAAACCAGGCATGTTAGGAATCTCATACACAGAAGATGTAAAAATGTGAATTTGCATATGATTCCAGTTATGCAAGCCATAACAGATGCATACACATTTACAATGCATAACTGTTTGGTTTACAAGTTGGAATCAATGGCTTGTCCTATTTTTTTAAATAGCCAATAGGGTGTTGTTACGTCACAGTTGTGAATCATGATTTGTTCCAAGGGTAGGTAGAGCAATGGTTCTCCACCAGGGGACCGCGGGGCATCTGCAACTTCCAGGGGGCCCCAGTAAGTAGTTATATTAATATAATCTTAATTAAAATGTTGATACAAAAAAAATTATCAATGTAGATACAACATTAAATTGATTATACACATTTTATTTTATTATTTCTGAGTTTATACATGAGATATTAGCTTAGATATGAGGGCCTTTGAATATTATCTTGGACAAAAGAGAGCCTTGGAGTCCAAAAGACGAGACTGAATCCAGCTTCTTATTCGCAGCTTCTGATGGACGCTTTCCGTTCCACCTTAAAAGACGTGATGCTTCCACGTCAGTTAGCTTCGCTCAGCTAAGGGACCGTGCAGCTTTTTCTCTTTTTCATGCTTTTTTAAGGGATTGTGTTGCTTTTGTGTCTATTTTCAAAATAAACAAATAATAAACTATTTTGAGACGCAAATAACACTGCTTTATAAGCAAAAATGGACTGTAAAAATATAAAGGCACATAAAATATAATTACACGGTCCCTAGTTGAGAGTGAATAAGAAGCTAACTGACATGGAAGCGTGCGTCTTTTAAGGTGGAACGGATAGTGTCAATCAGAAGCTGTGAATAAGAGCTGGATTCAGCCTCGTGTCCAAAAGGTTGGGAAACTTCTAAAAAGCATCTGATTCGATTAGAATCAATATGCAACTTTAAATGGGACTTGTCACAGCACTTACATATTGTTGCTTTTTTTGTTAGTTTTGATTGATTCTATTGTCCTATAATTTGGCAGTCATTTTGGATAAAAGCATCTGCTAAATGATTAAATGTAAATGTAAAAGACTAATTTTGATTTCATTGTAATGTTGGCAAATTGAATACTCAAAATACTGGTTAAATAAAAAAATATTTTTGGTGAATTTTAAAATTCATTTAAAATCTATAATTTCTGTATTTATTGGAATGTATGCTGTACAGTGTTGCTTATATATGCTGAAAACGCACCACAAATTCCTTCATGTTATCAATAAATCTATGGGAGGAATGGCTTTTGCTCAGAAAATATGCAATTCATAACCTGCTTCTATTAGAAATGCCCCTTCACTTGATTGATTTAAGAAACTGCTCAAACACATCTTTTCAGTAAAGTTTAGAATATTTAACTATTATTGTTATTTATATAGATAATTTATTATTTGATTGTCTTTGTAATGCAATGTAGCGTTTTAAGTATAAGAAAAGTGCATTACAAATCAAATGTATTCTTAAAATATTTGCATTGTATTATTATCATAATATTGATTTATATTAGATTTAAAAAAAAATGTTTATCCATTATAAAATGTTTATCTATTAGAAAATGCTTATTATAAATCAATATATCTATAGCACGGTGAGATTTCTTATTGTGTGATTACAGTGAAGTCTGTGGCTGTCTTGCTGAATCAGCATCGTTCAGATTAAACCAATGACCGATTAAATCAGACTCAGGTCAGATTTGTTTTTACTCAGGGCCGCATTTGCATCTCACAAGCTCTCCATACAGCAATAGGCTTATCATTACAGGAAAAAGATGACCTGGACCAAATGCAACATTTAGCCTAATAAAACAACACCCTAAAACCCCCACTGCAAGCACAAAGCACGACTGTGTCAACCACTGTTACAAGACAAAAGCAGTGCATGCATGCTGCACACAGATTACACCCATCTCTCCCAGCAGCACACATTAAAGCATACATTACCTCCCATGCGCTCTCCGACCTGCGCTCAAGTTGTTATCCAGCACAGTAATTCTCTCGGGGAAAAGCGCGTTCAGGTCGAAAGGGAAATCCATTGTAAGGACAGATCTGGAATCTTAACACAATACTCTACTAATGCCCTGCTGCAGATTCAGATGCATTTATCACAGCGCCCGTCGACTCTCGCTGCACTTGATTTAGTGAAAGCACCAGTCCCACATCAGTGCCGCTGCAGCAGTGGGCTGGTTTAAAGGCACAGCTGTATCGCGGTGTTATCGGCGCTGCTTCTGTGTCTGTCCTCCCATTGTGTTGTGTTTGTGTTGTGTTTGTGTTTGTGTCACTCCCTTCGTTCACTCCGCTGGAGGAGTAGTACACCGTGCACACGCCTGCAGGATAGTTTCTACTTATATTTCCATTAATGTAAACATAAAAATCTTTCATTTAGACAGTGGCAGAAATCTGCGGCTTCAGGAGATTTATTTCCGTTTCCTCTTGGCAACGACGCACAACTTTGTGTTGCATAGCAACCAAACATATCTATTATTGCAGTCAGTAGATATAATCATATAAATACAGCAGTATTTATACTCTTTTATATTTATATTTCTTTTTATATTTTTCGTATATATATTTTTTTATATTTCTGATTTCCCCTGGCAACTTTTTAAGAACATTTAACTTTATCTCTTATTTAATGGTTTCTTTTTTTTTTTTTTAACAACATTTAATTTCCAGCATTCCTGTAGTATCCCAAACATCCCATCTCACAATAACAAGTGCATGCATCATTTCGTTTAAATAAATTATAAAGAAGAAAAAGAAAACAAATGAAAAAAAATCATGCAACATAAACACAAAATATGCTTGCATTTTCATGCAGGCAGATATTTCGCTACCCTGACTGCAGCATTAGGACCCTGTTAAATGTCATTCGCTGCACAGCACGCTGCGTGATTCTTTGCATTCTGTGGATGCTTGCTGCAGTTCTTGAGGTAGCGATGAATGACCTGTATTTTTATATTTATTATTTTGTATCGCTTACCCCAAAACACAGTTCAGTGCTTTATATTTAAGCTTGCTAAGAAAATCCGACTTGGCCGTGCTCGAATGCGCCATTAGTCCATAGATCAACATGCTTAGCCCAATATGACTCGATAATATATTACCTTCACTGTTTTGCAGATCATATTTACTTAAACTGAACGTTGATGTTTTGGGAAACCAAATTTCAGAGAATGTACCGAAGCTGCAACAGTGTCCCAGTGATGCAAGTATGAGACTACGGCACTAATGTTTTCTTTCAGAGGTTTGCAAAACTGCGTAAAGTAAATATAATAAATAAACTAAAAATAAATAAATGCATTCAATTAAAATAAAAAGATAAACAATGTATTTACTGTACTAAAAAATGTAACTGAAAACCATGTAACGTAATAGAAACGGAATACTTTGCAAACTAATACGGTATAAATATGGTCTTTATACATATAGATATATAGCTGCCTTTTAAACTTCAGAATGGTGGTCCCTCTAACTAGGGATGCACCGAAATGAAATACTGGGCCGAATACCGAACAAGGTTTTTCGATTATTTTTTTTCCCCCATGTATTTTGCCAATTTTTTTCACCACTGCACAAATTAAATAGCCAAAATGTGCTTTTTACTGTTTTGTCTTGCTTTTCAAAGAAAAAAATCTATTACAAAACAACAATTTAAATGTATTTAACACTGAACATTTTTTAACATTCTAGCAGACACTATACCAACAAAGCACAATTTAACTTAAAATTAATACGTTAGTAAAATAATATTTTTTGGCTATCAGACCCCCTTCTTGAATCAGGCATGTATTGTTTACTGTACAATTAAAAGCAGCCTTGCTGAGCAGAAGAGCCTTCTTTTAAAACTTTAGAAAGCATTACAGATCCCAATTTGAACACTATGTGTGAATGTTAGGCTATAATAAATGTATTAACAGAACTGTTGAAATTATTATCATTATTATTGTCTTTTTATTTTATTTTACAGAACAACAGTAAAATTACAATACTAACATTTATGATTGTTTATGGAGTTATTGCTTTTTGTCAACTTTTGGCAGAAACGGGGGTTTTCAAAACAGAGAAAAACTGCGTAAAGTAAATATAATAAACTAAAAATAAATAAATACATTCAATTAAAATAAAAAGATAAACAATGTATTTAAATAAGTACATAATACATTTACTGTACTAAAAATGTAACTGAAAACTGTAATAGAAACTGAATACTTTGCAAACTAATACGGTATAAATATGGTCTTTATACATATAAATATATAGCTGATAAACTTCAGAATGGTGGTCGCTCTAACTCTATTTGGAGGTCTGTGACATCTGAAAGATTGAAAACCCCTGTTGTCTATTATTGCATGTAATGTTTAATCATTAGACTAGAGTCTCTGATTTCCTCATGAAGCTCTTCACAGTGCACTGAACACATGCAGTACAGCTTGTGACTGAGCAGAAGAGGCTTGGATTTTGTCTAAATGTTAAAGTAATTTTTTTACAGGTTGGATGGGAGGAGCAGATGTTGCCAGGCAGCTGATGTTAACGGCTGACGATCAGTAGGTAAGAGCTAGTTGATGCCAATGAAAACCTCAAATAATTAGTGCTTTTAAAAGCATGGTATCTTGTCTATTATTGCATGTAATGTTGAATCATTGGAGTCTCTTATTTCCTCATGAAGCTCTTCACAGTGCACTCAACACATGCAGTACAGCTTGTGACTGAGCAGAAGTGGCTTTGAATGTCTCTAAATGTCTAGATACATTTGCAGGTTGGATTCCAGCAGGATGGCTGATGGCAGCGGTTGACGACTAGTGGGTAAGAGATTGTTTCTTATGCATATGAATTTGCGAGTATGGCCCATGATAGTCTCTAACAATTAGCGTTTCTTTTCAAGGTTTTCAGCTAAGGATTTGAAGCCAGCCTAGACATGGTCTCCAGCCCATGAATCAACACGAAGGTTGGTGTCCGGACAGTGCTGATGTTTTATCAGTGATGTGCAGTGATGATTCAATAGACTAGAGTCTCTGATGACAACATGAAGCTCTTCACATTTCTCTGAGCACAGCTTTTGATTATGAAAACGTGTTTATTATTACTAAGAACTTCTAGTTAATGTTGGATTTTATTTTTCTTTTTTTAGGTTGACGATGCCAGAATGATGAGCCAATGATGAGCATATTCCTTTGAATCTGTCACTGTGTAAGTACTGGCCCAGTAAACTTACCTTTGGTTATAATTGGGTGTTAATGATGAGCGCGTTGTTCGGTTCCACTGAAACTCAATGAAGTAACTTTCTTGCGGCGCACTGAAACACTGACAGGCAACTAATACACTTATTTTCCCCCTTTGTAATCTAATACACGCGTTTTCTTTCAAGGACAGAAGTTGATGCAATGGCAGAAGAGTTGTGTTAAAAGTGTTATAACATAATCAAAATTGCATTTTAAATTGAATTTCGCTACCTATATGCTTCCATACTAGCCTACCTGTTGTTGTAACAAAATAAAACCCACGCTTTGGAAATATATAAATTTTAATAGTTTACACGGACTGTCACAAATCTGCAGAGCGAAGGTCACCGGGTCAGCGATGCTAATGTAACCGCTTCTGTTCTGCACATAGCAGTGCGTAGCGACGCGCGATTTGAGTCGGATCTTTTCAATAAATTTGTTGTCGAGTCAACCACTCCAACTCATTGAACCGAGAACAAATTGAAAGAGACTGGTTAAATTCTGAACCTTAGCATATATATTGGCGTATTTCTTTTACTATATGAAGTAAACGTTGTGTGGTATTCCGAATTCGGTATGGCATATTAGCATACTTAGCTTACTATTTAAAAGCTTTCTAGCTAAACCTGGCATTGTACGCTATGAATATTGTTGGCTCTGTGACGAATTGCTTGTCGCTTGGCATAAAAAGCGTCAGCTAAGTGCATAAATATAATAAAAAGTAAACGGCATCTATTCCAGCTAGTCTCTTTCATACATGTATGATTCGTAACGAAATACTCGTAAGGAACAGCAATACGTGGCTTTATTATATGGCTTTAATTATTATACGGCTTTATTGGGACATTTTCGAGCAAATAATATGCCACGCCGGGATATCAGGCAGCACGAGTTAAAAGATTCACTGAATTGATTGGTTGAACCAGTTCTTTCAAATGAACCGTTTGAAATAACCGATTCGCCGAAATGAGCCGGACTTCCTTAGACAAGCATTACTAGACGAGCAAACCAGCTCGTACACAGCAGAGAGTAAGTTAACTGTCAAAACTCCGTGAGTCTGTTGAAATTAAACCGGACTGCATTTTCGCACTTTGTCGAGCTGTTTACGTGCTGAAACGGTTTAATATCGAGCAGGTATGTGCCGTGTGCTAATGGACAGGAATGTGAAGCTGGCTTCGATGAGTGAACTCAAATGTTTTTGCAAGTGAAGCAGAGAGACCGTGATGTCTGGAAGATGTAACTGCGTGTCCTTACTGCAGTCATATAGAACTGAAGATTTGGGGTCGCAGGTATGTTTGATTCTCCGGTCGCTAGTGTTTCGCCGGTCGACATCGACACAGTTTAGCGTTTAAAGTTTCGGAGTCGCTCGGCTTGTTCAGACATGCTAACCGACGCCGTTTCGCCTGAGGAAAATGCTTTTAGAGCTCAGAAATAAACGAAACCCCATTACCACAGTAATTTTGTTTTGTTTTCGCTTTTAATTTTTAATACAAATTATATTATTTTCCTGTCATTGAGTGATTTGCACGGGTGTGGCCGTCAGTTGTTTTCTGGTTCATTTGCTTTAATACAAACACGCCTTAATACAGGTCTGTTGAGGTCTCATTGTTTAGATGCCATCTTATACTTGTAGCGGTGTAAAACTTTATATGTCGTAATAAAGGGACACTCAACGTCGTTTTCTGATTTTTTTTAAATAGCTATACCATTAGATGAAGAGGTGGCTGTGCTTATTATTGCTTTATACTATAGTTATTAATGTGTAATTATCAATTATATTAGCTTTTCCCCCACACACTGACACTTTATTAATGTTATAGCATTTTAATTTCCTCCTTTGTGCATTATAAAGTAATAGTGCCGACATGACCGCAGTTGTAGGGCGAGTTTGGGGGTGGGTCAGTCCAGCAAATCTGTACTCGTCCTGGGGCAGTAAGGCCAAACCTGAGAAACCCCCAACAACGGACAATCAGACTAAAAGCAGATGGGGCTTATGGGGACTTACTGCCTGGGTTTGGAGGGGCGAGAACACTACAAAGGACCAAAAGACAATCGCAGAGGAATTCTGGGAGACTGAGGAGACTATCAAGCCTTTGGACAATGAAGAGCTGAGGGCTGATATTGAGATTGAGAAAGCAGCGGCCCAAAGGTCTTCACGCTGGTGGAGCCGTATGCTTCCATCCAGATACTTTTTCTGGCCCAGGTGGTCGTCGTCCACCGTGTTACGCCAGCGGAAATGTGCCGGGTGGAGTGAAGGTGCATGGGACAGCGATGAAGTTGATGGGGAATCAGACTACGGGACGCCTCCTCTGTCCCCCACACCGCTGTCCCAGCAGACATCAGCATTCCAGTTATTCTCTCGCTCGTGGACGGGGAAAATCGTGCCTGAGCACTACGATATTTGCTTTAATTTCCTCCGCCACCTCTTTGACTTGTTTGTGGTGGGCTTCCTGACCACCGTATCCCCTCCGACCAAGTTCATTTTGGACGTGCTGGGGGTGCAGGGGGCCCTGAAGCTGTGGCTCCATGGGATGGCCATGTTTCTGGTGTCGTCTGTTGGGATGGCTGGACTGCTGTGGGTGGTACAGGAGTACCTGCTGCCGTTTGCGTTGATCTACGGTATCGTGCAAGCGCTGGTCATCTCTGTCAGTGTACGCCAGAGTGAAGCTTCGGCAGAGGGGGATGATGGGAAAGGTGACGGAGAGGTCAAAGAGAGCGAGGAGGAACAAAACGACATTTGGGAGCAGAATGAGCCACAGCAGACAGCTGACGAAAGCAAGAAAGGAGTTAAACAAAGGAGCTGAAGTCCTGGGAAAAGTGTATTTTGGGTAAGTAGCTGTTTCTGCCCACAGAACCTGTTGTTTTCTTGTTTTGTTTGTGCTGTTGTCATAAGGGAAAGGCTTTCCTAAAGTGAAGTGAAAAGTGACGTGACATGTGGCCAAGTATGGTGACCCATACTTGGAATTAGTGCTCTGCATTTATCCCATCCAAAGTGCACACACACAGCAGTGAACACACACACACCGTGAACACACACCCGGAGCAGTGGGCAGCCATTTTTTTGCTGCGGCACCCGGGGAGCAGTTGGGGTTCAGTGCCTTGCTCAAGGGCACCTCAGTCGTGGTATTGAAGGTGGGAGAGAGCGCTGTACATTCACTCCCTCCACCTACAATCCCTGCCCTGTTATCTAATAATTATGCAAGAAATGCGTTGTATAAATCTATCCGACCCGTATGTAGTGATGCACCGAAATGGATTTTAACCAAAACTGAAATTAAAATTTTAATTTAGCTGAAAACCAAATTGTTAACATATATTGTTTTAGTTTCATTAGAAAAACTGACAGACAATTTGAAAGCTCAGATTTTTTTTCATAGTAAAAGTTACAAAGCTTATTGTGATTACTGGATGGCAGACGTGCTACAAATAATGTTGAGTAAAGTTTGGTTCATGCATGAACTGAAGACAGCATTGACTAAAAGATCTGGGTTAATCAAAATTAAGATCCAATTAAAACTGATATTGTCAATCCCCTCCACACAATCCAAAACTTGTATTTTCCTAGTGTTTGGTTCACACATCAAGAACATTAAAGTTATAATACCGACTGCACGACACCTGCATGACAGCTGATGTAAAATAAGGATCGGGCTTAGGAGAGCCCATACTGATTAGTTAAAAAAAAAACTTAATTGGTCCCGATCCCGATCCTTGAGATCGGCTTGGGACATCCCTAGTGTGTACAAATAGACACTGACACAGTCAAAATGTACCATCAGAGAAGTGCTTATTAAATGTCACCTTTTTGGTCAGTGTTTTTGACCCTCCAAAACTGCCTCGGCCGAAACTGAAAATTAATTTTTAAACAAATATTTTTGGTTGCTGAAAATTTGTGCACTGCTGCATATTAACAAAGTTTGCAAAATCAGGTATCACTTTTACTATCATACTTGGTGTCAAGGATTTGAACAAACTTGTAACTTGTAACCTGTTATAATTTAGTAGTAACAGTAGTAATATAATCCGGTTATAAGTTAGGCCGAACTTTTATTTTGGTGGGTTGTCATGAAGATCTCAGTGTGTATTTGGTGGTAGTTTACAGCGTAAAGCTGGTGAAGTGACTCTCAGAGCAGCTCTGGAGATGAAGTTCATGTCACACGTTTGAGTTTGTGGAGCAGATGAAAGTACAGCACTCATTCACACAGAGACATGCTGAATGTGGCTGTTGTCACGTTTATTTCTGCTGTGTGATAGATAGGCTGTTAGATTAATCCATATCAAGTAAAAATTTCCAAAGCTTATCATCATTATCAACATAAATTTTATTGCAATCTCTGTATATGATATAATTTATTGCCCAGCCCTATTATGAAGTTATACGATAACTTTGTGACAAACTGTCCAAGATTTGAATCAATATTGACTTCAATCCATTCTCTCCAGCATAGCTCAACATTAGGGTGAGTATAGGCTAAATTATGTCAGAATTTTCATTTTTGGATGAACTGTTTCAAGTAGAACGCACAAATATCAAGCTTTTCTCATACTGCAGTGATTAACCACTTCTGTGTTCCTGTCACAGGTTGTTGACATGCTGATCATCCAGTACCCAAATCTTTCACTGAGGATTCGACCACCAACAACGCCCCATGAGCGATTGAAGAGCACCCTAAATGTACTAGCACCTCTTTCTCTCCACCAGTGGAAGTTTTTTGCTCACTTCAAAATGTACTTTTCATTTTCCCAAAAACTATTTATATGTAGCACACCAGCAGGAGAAGTGGACGAGTAAAATACTAGAATCTACAGCCACAGCGATAAACAACATCTGCCATCTACAAACCTGAAGAAACACGTACAGAAAACTGAGCACCCCAGCAATCATTGATTGACAGGGAATTTCAATGAAATACCGTGTGATTCTGAAGGCTGAACCAGTTCAACGACAAGTTGTTTGTAACGAAACATTACTTTTATATGGCGATTAATAGCTTTGCGACTCCACACTGTATGTACTGCACATCTGCATGTGCCACTTTATTCATAGCTCAATGTGGCCTCTAACAGCGTCTCTGGATTGCTCGTATCTGTGTGCCCTTCCATTTAATGGGCTGAGTCCATTATATCGCCCATCCTTAATTCAGTCCATTAGTCCAATCACAGGCAAACTTTTTGAGTGCAATTATAAAGGAACTGCAAATGATTTTTAGATAGCTTTCTGCATACAGCAAACCTGCGCATTACGTTGTTCCGTACTTATTTTATTTTCATTTATTAAACCTGTTTATGAAATGTTACAAATCTAACTTCCTTATGTTTTGGGTTACGTCATTAGAACCTTTCTGTGCTTGATGTATATTTACACTTCATTACAGCATCAACTGCATGTCTAGATTGATTTCAGATGTGTCATCAGTCTTACTTGCTTCATTTCTGTTTCAGTTGATTATATCTTTTGTGCCTCACAATATCTGGTACTTTGGCCAGTTCACAGGGAATTATGGGTAAAGAAATTAGAAGTAATTTTGCACAAGTGCATACTGTCAGCTTAATATCCAATGCTTTGTTGCACAAACATGTCTCTTGCTTACAAGAATAGCGTTCTCTTCCTGAATGTGTTCCACGGCGTTTTATCTATGCATGAAACTTCTTATGTTGTGAATGACTTTTCCTTTGTGGTACTGGTTTATAAATTTCTAGGTTGTTCATGTCAGTTATTTAAGCATTCAAATGTAGCGCTAGAATTGTTGGTTTACTACAACCTTGAGCAATGTAAGAATACGTGTGACCTTTGAAGGTTCTTTAAAATGTGTTTTTCCATTTTTGTAAGCCCTGAGTCCACTGAATGTGGGCCACTGCTGAAACCAGACAGCTGTGAATAGAAAAGTCTGCTGTAGAGTGTGAAATGGATTGCAGCTCAAGGTTGTGAGATCTGCATCTACAGTTCTTAAGTGCTGCACACTGAGTCTTTAATAGTCCTTACAGCTAAAATAAACTTCATTTTCCCCATATTTCATGTCTGGAGTATGTTGGTTTATATTAGGGCATGGATACATGTGGACACAGATTTTATCTGTTATGGGTCAGTCCATCTCAAGTGGTCCAAAAATTGTGAAGTTGATTGCTTGACCATTTTTATTTTTATTTTACTTTGTTTAACCACCGTGTCCATTTTTGTGTCATGGCGATATGAATATTGGTTGTATGGATGTTTACGGAAACCTCTATATCTCGGCTCTAACTAAAATTTGCTGTCATGACACAGATGGCCACCGTGGTTATTAGTACAATTAAAAATGTTCATGCAATCTCCAAAGATGTATTTTTAAATATTAAGCTTTATAATGGACTTTATTTATCAGGGTTTTTACGCTTTTTGACCAATGAGTTATTTTTCCCAGTCGTTTGTATTTCAAATATATATACTATATACAGTTTATATACACGTGTTTGTGTGTGATTTTATTACCCTTAGAGCAAATTCTATATAACAATATTTTAGAGTTGAGCAGACCAAAGAAAAATATTTTTACTATAGAAATTTCCATTACATTTTAAGATTTTATTGATTTGTATCCCTTTTCCAGGTCTGGAAATAACAGGAACAATTAAGTTCCTTTCTATTTGTAATATTATGTTTATTATCTTATTTACCTTAGTTCACATGCACCAACCAATAATCCACAGTAGTGTTATTTTAGAATTATTTATTTTGAATTAGCTTTCGATTTTGAATTTTCATTAAAATTGTAGTTTCAAACATTTTGAGATCGTCATTGTTACTTTTCTAAATCTATTTAGTTTTCATTTTTATCCGAGTTCTAGTCATTTTAGCATTTCAAATTAAGCAATTTGAATGCTTTTAAGTATTGCAATTAGCAATTTCAGTTAGTTGCCAACTTATTTTATTATATTTCAGCGTTAACAAACATTAGTTTTAGTTAACAATAACACCACTGAGCCACATCTCCATTCCATGCTGCTAATGTATATTTTTAAATTATGAGTCACTTTCCACATGACTGATCTAAAACGTCATAGCTTCTGAACTCTTAATAATGCATCACATGAATCATTATATAAATGTACATTTCATAAGGACTGAACAGAATCACGATGAGAGTCAAACACAATCAGGTTGCCATTAAGCATTTAATAGATATAAACAACATAATTTAACATCTGTTTATTCATGTTAAATCCATTCTATGACCTTTGCTCTGTACATACAGGTGCATCCACAGTAAAGGGACGACAGATGCATGTGAATGCTGGGATGCTGATGACTGCAGTGACGGTCCTGATGGGGATCAACTGTAAACTGTATGTGACATCAGAGGAAATATGATGCTATGTGCGTTTGGTCTTGGCCAGCATTCAGCCATGCACTCTCCCGTGCTCTTTATACCACATATAATCCATTTATACCTTAAAGCTCAAGTCACCCACTTTTAGCTGGATTTTATAACAATTGCTGCCAAATAAAAGCAGCCATATTTCCCAGGATGAGATGAAACTCCTTACATGTCACAGGGTGATCCTCTATATCACACACAAAACATTTTCCCTGCATTTGGTGTAAGGCATGCAAATGAAAGGAAAATATTCTAAATCTACACATTTTCAGATCAATTGCACTGAAAATTTGCTGAAACTTTACTCACTCTCAGGCTATCCAAGATGTAGCGGAGTTTGTTTCTTCATTGGAACAGATTTGGAGAAATGTAGCATTACATCACTTGCTCACTATTAGATCCTCTGCAGTGAATGGGTGCCATCAGAATGAGAGTCCAAACAACTGATAAAAACATCACAATAATCCACACCACTCCAGTCTATCAGTTACTGTCTTGTGAAGTGAAAAGCTACACATTTCTAAGAAACAAATCCATCATTAGTCAGTGTTATAACTTGAAACTGTCACGTCTGGCCAAAATAACACTTTCTCCAGTGGAAAAGGTTCATCTCCTGTTGTCCTCTCTCATCAAAATCTACCAACATATTCATTTAGAACTGTTTTTGCCTATAAACTGTGTTTGATCTGTGCATATTTCTCTCCTGATTCAGACAAGATGACACTTTCACTGGAGAAAGCAACATTATGGATTATGGCCTCATATTTTAGCCTCAAGCAGTGGCTTGAAGTAAAAAAAAGTCTTAATTATGGATTTATTTTCTTACAAACACACAGCTTTTCACTTCACAAGACATTAATTGATAGACTGGAGTGGTGTGAATTATTGTGATGTTTTTATCAGCTGTTTGGACTCTCATTCTGACGGCACCCATTCACTGCAGAGGATCCATTGGTGAGAAAGTGATGCAATGCTACATTTCTGATGAACATCTACATCATCTACATCTTGGATGGCCTAAAGGGAGAGTACATTTTCAGCAAATATTAATATGTGGTTGAACTATTTCTTTAATTTCACTGCTGCGCTTTATTTTCGGTCAGTTTTGTGTAATGATCAAGCTGACGTTCTCAACTCGCATTCAGAATGAAGTAAAGCATCACAGATGTTTCTCAGTCCACTTCACTAAGTTTTAAACACATCGATGTCTTTGCACGTACATGCCGAGTCTCTGACTAGTCCGATTGTCTGAGGGGAGTCTCACTATAACTCAATCAAACATTGACGGCTGATAGAGATGGTTTAATGCACCCTTGTAAAAAATATCCAAAGGGTTGAGTTCCTGAACCTTGTCACGTTTTAAATTCACTATAGCACACAACACATACTACGCTTGAAGTTCCTCAAGTGATATGAAGAAATACTGCTGCTAGAATTGTGACACCGCAAGGCAAATTATATTTGATATAAAATTCCTTTTTATACTGCATTTATTCCTTTTAAATCCACTTGATTCGAACTAGAAGCTATAACCCTCCTGAATCATATTTTAAGGTTTTAATCCATTAAAATATTGTTTGTGGACACAAAACTGATAAGATCAAGTTGTTAAATGCAAACAAATAAATATACATTTAACAAAAGAAATAAAACCCAATGTCCTATGTACAACAAATTTTCTGCAGCATTCAGATCGCAAAAAAGTCTTCTCCTGGTCATCAAACTAATGACAGAGGAGAAAACGAATCACATTGCATTGCTCTACAAGCTTTCATTCATCAAAAAGCTTTTGACACCCAGTCAAAGTGTGATGTAATTGAGTGTGAGTGAGGATGAGGGATTATGAATGTAGTGCCCACGCCGTCCGTTACCCTTCCCTCCAAACCGACTCTCCCACTCGCCTCAACTTCTAGTGAGGGTTTGTTCCCACAGAGCTAGGGGGCGCTGTGCCCCCTCCACCCTCCCTCTGTCCATGGTCTCTTCTCCCGTGTCCCAGAATGCAGTGCGCGCTTCCGCAGCCTTCCTCGTCATCCCCCTCGCTTTCCGAGGAAGACTCGCCGAACTGTCGAGGCTTCTCATAAATACAGCAACCTGAACACATCAAAGCGATTTTAGAAGAACGTGGCGGCGGAAAAAAAACAAATAAGCTGAGGACGTTCTATTTAAAGAAACGAAGCATTCAACAGGCCGCTTTGAGCAGACGCAGGTCATTTAAAACCAGCTATTTAAAATCTGGCCCAGATGCAGAGCTGTCCTGCACAGTTTTCAAGTATGAAGCAGATTCTCATTTTATATAAGAAATCCTCGATGAATATCCAAACTGAATGACCATCCATAATGGATTCAGAGCTACGCTAACAAAACAAGCCTCACACTTTGAAGACCTCCGGCCCAGATGCTCATTGTCCACCGTGTCACTGGACCACTCCACTTTCTTCTCCGTCTTCCTTTTCCTGAGCTTGATGGTCAGGCTTCTGCCCTCCTGAAAGCACACAAAACCAGGCCATCATATGGAGAATATTACTTGCATTATTAAATGTTATTACAGATCTGAGTAACCATTAATAGTTAGACGATGATGATGATGACAATGACAGCTACACTTTTCACATCCACCATTGTTTTGGCTTTGTGTTGTTACTACTGTAAAACCACAATGAATTAACATGGGATCTTACTACGTACTGTACTACGGTTACACCAACATCTGCTAGACATGCAGTACACCATAGCAATATCTACCATTGTTGAAATTACTGTAAAATACTATGCATGATGGTATATGAATATGGTAATCTTTTAATATGGTATCACTATTTTGTCACACCATTTTAGTATTTTTCATTACAAATTTGAAAAATAATAAACTTTAAATAAAAATAAACGTATAAATAAACATACATATTTACATATAAATAAAAGTAAGTTAAAATACTGTTATAGTTTTTATTAACATTTGGAATTGATATATTTTTCGTTTGCATTTTAATTTCCTTTAAAGTTTTAGTAATTTTGTTGGATTTGTAATTTTTACTTATATATATATTATGTCTAATATAGTTTTTATTCATTTTAGTTTTTAGTACATCAAGCTAAACGAAAATGTTTAAATACAAATGAGAAAAGTTGCCTTGGCAACCAGCTGAAATAAGTTTAATTATTTTAGTTAACGTTTATTTTATTTTTAAGTAACGAAAATGTTTATTTTTAAGGTTTTAGGTTTAGTTAACTTTAATAATAACCCTAGTACTATCCCATGCACTTGTTGTGCTGTAAGTGTTATAAAAGTGTTTGTGCTGTAAAAAGCTTTCACAGTTTAATTTATTATCTCTAAGGGGAGATTTCCAGGTGGATTTCTGTTGTGATCATAACACACTGCCAAACCAGTTGAGAACATGTTGCTTACTAAACAGGCCTTATGCTGGTATCTAGTCAGTCTATTTAAACTACTCGATATGCTAACCACAAAACGATTAACGTTAGTTAATCGCAAGAGCCTTCGGGCTGCGGGCTCTCAGTTCTTGTACCTGAATGATTCGGGGTAACTGTGGCTCGTGATGGTGTCTACAGAAAGCAGGGCAGAGTACCTGCTGGGGTGGAGGCGGTGTGCCCGTCTGAACGGTCTCCGTTATCGTCTCACTCGATGTACCTTGTACCTCCGCCATAGCGCTGATCAAACCCGAACAAACCTTCACAGCGGCGCTCGGTCGCCTTAAATCGACGAAAGTCTGCTCTCGGTTTAAAAGATATTAAAAAAACGTCGACTTCAGCTCTCGGTTGGCGCGTCAGGATGTCGAGCTGGACGCAATATGAATCAGAGAAGAACGCATGAGATCTCTCTCTCTCTCTCTCTCTCTCTCTCTCTCTCTCTCTCTCTCTCTCTCTTTTTATTTGTGGTTAATATTGGGTGATTTCTACTTTTTTGAGAAACATGTCACTTTAGTTTTTTCTATACTGACAGTCTAAAACTCCACTTATTTACCCATTTTTCCACTTCATTAACTGCTTTCTGCATACTACTATCCACAAATACTAAATTTCTTCCCCTTTTCCACAAGGCACCATCATCCGCATATAAAGATTTACCAAATCCTTGTCCAATCATTGAAAATATGTCATTTATCATTATGTTAAATAAAACTGGGCTACACACACTTCCTTGTGGGGTCCCATTATCTGTTGAATGAATGATGACGTCTCTCTCTCTCTCTCTGGTTTTATTGGCGGGTCGCAACCAACTTGTTCAGGTGCATACCGCCACCTACTGTACCGGGGTGTGCAACTTCAGGGCTTCATGTACTTAGCATAGTTATAATCATAAAAAAAATAATAAAATAAATAAAATTAAAAACCAATTCCCATTTCCTATATGCTGTGCTCTAATCCTGTATCTTTAAGAAAATTAAAGAGAGCCTTGCTACATTCACACATTTTCTCATCTGCCCCCAAAATCCCCTATTTCTCTTCTGTTAACACTTGGTATAATGTCTTGAGATATTTGCATTGATAACTTCTTGCATGGATTGTAAAAATTTACTAATTTTATGTTTCCTCTGGGACTACATATTTCTATAACTACACATTCATATTCATTTTGAACATTTATCCTTCTATATGCTAGATTATCTTTAATGAATGTTACACATCCTCCACCTTGTGATCCAATTCTATCACATCTAACAGAACCATACCCTGGCAAGACAAATTCCAAGTGTGGTCTTAACCATGACTCTTGAATACAAATAAGATCAGGCACAACATCCATGTCAGTTATGATCTTCTTGAACTCTTGCCCATTCGCAATCGTAAACTTCTGGCATTCCATTGGAGGAGAACGCATGAGATGAATTTGCGCCAGTCTAATCACTCCTCGGAAGGACGCATTTATGGACGGACCGGTTCCCGAAGTTGACTGTGTTTAAAAAAAAAGTGAGCTGACTACCTAGACAGGATTTTCAGACAATATAGTTGCTTGGAGTCAGCTCAGCTGAATTGTATTTCTAAATATGCTGTGTTGAATCAAAAAACACCAAAAATTGCAACGATCTTGGAACGCACAACGCACCCTTGATGCTCACTATGCTGTCTATATAGGCCGCTCGTTAGCTCTTGAGCCGCAGCCGCTGAGTGTTCCTTTAAAAACTATCCGATAGGGAACAGCGGACGCTACGAGAATTTAGCGAGAAGGAAGTATAATCCAGTGTAATTTAACGTTGATTGTTTGCAGCTTTTTTGTTAGTCACTCATCTGCGTTTTTTATCATGTGGAATTTTAGACCTAAAAATATTAGTGGGAACAGCCACTGCCGTATCCGCAATATGTCTGCGCCCTGTGACAGCACACACTGAGTGAAGGTACTTTCCTTTTAGACCTTTTATTTGTCATTTTCATATGCAGCATTTCTCTGATCATACTATTAGATGTGTATACTATAGAAGATGTATGTCATGAAGTTGCAGAATGCATATATTAATAATATTTTTAAAAACACGAACCTTCATTGCCAAACACATTTGACCCTGTATTTGTACGTGTTTCTTATTGTTTTGTTATACAATTGTGCTCAATGATTACCATATTCATGTTCTATTGCATTTACATGAAACTCCAAGCAGTGTTATTTTCTTATTATTTATATGCTATAATAGTATTTATTTATATTTTGAATTCGCTTTCATTTTTTTAAATTAAATTATTTATTTAACTATTTAATTAAGTTTTTGTCATTTCGTTATGTGCTTTTGTCATTTTTATTTGTTTATTTTTAATGTCAATATAACTTTTAATTTGTATTTAATTTGATTTTAGGTTTTAGTATTTTAAGTAGTTACCAAAACTTATTTGAATAGTAGCCAGCTTTTTTAGTTTACATTTTTCAACTGATATTTATAAAAACACTTTTTAAATATTTCTATGTATGTTTCTATAGATATATATGTATATATATATTTTTTTATTTTTAGTACTTAACTACTTATTTCAGTTATTTGCCATTTCTATTTTTTAATGTGTAAGTTTCACAATACCTTTAGGTTTTAGTAACAAAAAATACCATGGTGCAATGTCTAAAAAAAGTTTAACATTTTTGTTTTGTTTCTTTACTAAAATTTTCAAATGTAATGCACAAATTAAATAATTACAAAAAAAAAAAAAGGTCTATCACATTTAGTTTAAAAGACAAATTGTTGTTCATCTTTTCACATTAGTTTCAGTCTGAAAGGCTCCAGATTTCAGGACATGTGGATGGCTGTGCATGTGGCGTCACCCAGAATCTGGAGCAGAGATCTTCAGAAGGCCTGGAGCACATGGGGATGCAGACTCTGCTCTCAAAGCTCATCTAGCACACAGCCTTCACATCATCCCAGGACACAAGCAGAGAAAGCCAAACGCAGACAAGCGCGGGAGAAGGCCATACTCAGTAGTGTGGGTTATACATATCAAAATGCATGTGTCATTTGGTTTAAAGCCATAAAGCCTTAACACGACTTTAACCCTTGCAGCATGTTAATGATCCTGGACTGAGCTGGTCAGATAAAGAGAAAATAACATACACTGCTGCACTCGTACCTGGAGAGAAGAAAGGTAACAGAATGCTTTTCCTCTTCCTGTTTTGTCTTGCGTTACTGTTCTTTGATGCTCTGGATTTTTTCATGGTGTCTGACTAATGCAGTTATTATAGATGTCTGTTGCTATCATCCCTATCAGCAATCTCTGTATTCCCATGTCTTCCAAACGTCCTCTCTTTTAGACACCACTCTGCCCTTCCCACAATCTTCCATTTCCTCATGCCTTTAAAATCTGAAGTAAACAATATATGTGAAAACAAATAAATAAATGAATAATTAATATAGAAATGCACCATTGTTCAAAAGTTTAGCTTCTGTAAGATTAAAAAAAGAAAGAAATTAATACTTTTATTCAGCAAGGATGCATTAAATTGATTCAAAGTGACAGTAAAGACATTTATAATATTACAAAAGATTTCTGTTTTAAAATAAATGCTGTTCTTTTGAACTTTCTATTCATCAAAGAATCCGGGAACAAATATCACGGTTTCCACAAAAATGTGAGAAAGCATTCATTTCAGCATTAATAATAATAATAAGAAACATTTATTGAACAGATCAGCATATTAGAATGATTTCTGAAGGATCGTGTGACACTGAAGACTGGAGTAATGATGCTGCTGCAAACTCAGCTTTGATCACAGGAATAAATGACATTTTATAATATATACTTAAACAGAAAAGAGTTATTTTAAATTGCATAAAAATCTTACTGACACAAGTAGTGAAACAGTAGTGCAAGTAGATTAATAATTATTTAACCATGTTTTTTTTTTAATCTTCTTCCTCAGAGTAAACAGCCCCATGCAGTTGATAAATATTTCTCCTTATGTATTCCACCGCCGAATGTGACCGGCACTTTACATCTCGGACATGCGCTGACAGTGGCTATAGAAGATGCTTTGGCTCGCTGGTACCATTTTAATAAACTCTTTGATTATTATTACTCTGTAACATAACATGCCTCAGCAATACATACAGTGGGTACGGAAAGTATTCAGACCCCCTTAAAGACCATGTGATATTTCAGTTTTTCCTTTTTAATAAATCTGCAAAAATGTCAACGATTCTGTGTTTTTCTGTCAATATGGGGTGCTGTGTGTACATTAATGAGGAAAAAAAATTAACTTAAATGATTTTAGCAAATGGCTGCAATATAACAAAGAGTGAAAAATGTAAGGGGGTCTGAATACTTTCCGTACCCACTGTATATAAAATATCTTTATAAATGGACTCTTAATCCAAGATGATCAGACCATTTCATCAGATCATTTTATACAGGCGCCGGATGCAGGGCTACAAGGTGCTGTGGCTTCCTGGCTGTGATCATGCTGGGATTGCAACACAGGTATCCCATCTCCTCATCTGTTAAATGGTAAAAAGGATGCTTAGGTGTCCGTTTGTATGAATATTAGCTGTTCAGAATGATCTCTGATGTGTCCGTGTGTGTTAGTCGGTGGTTGAGAGGAAGCTGATGAGGGAGCAGGGGCAGTGCAGACAGGACTACAGTAGAGAGGAGTTCCTCAAACAGGTCTGGAGATGGAAAAATGAGTAAGTCTCTGTCTGTCTGTCTTTTGCTGTCCTCCTTTTGTCCTTACATTCAGAGCCTTGAAGTGGTTTAGGACTTTAGTATGCTACTAGTGCATCTATTGTATTATTATATGTTCAAATGGTAACTATAAGGACTGCTTTCTTTTTTTAATTCAATTCAGCTCAACTCAACTTTTTTTTTCAGAAAGGGGGATGAGATTTATTATCAGCTGAGAAAACTAGGTGCATCTCTTGACTGGAGCAGAGCCTGTTTTACGATGGATCCGGTAATGAAAAGTTATTCTCAGTTTTCTCAAGGGCTTGGTGTGGAATAGCATTCTTCTATGATATCCATACTGTTCCTGCAGTATGCAGTCTGTGTATACTATGCACAGTATGCATTTTGTCTCTAAGAATAGGATATCTAATTAATGTATCCCACAATGCAATTCACCTCAACCTGACCATCCATTCTCTTGTGAAAAAAAGTATACTTTAACATACATTTTTTTTAAATGCCCCAATTATGCCATTTTTAAAGTTCCTAATATTGTTTTGGGAGTCTCCTACAATAGGTTTACATGCATGCAAGGTCAAAAAACGCTTTCGTTTTCTCAAAATATGCATTTAATATCACCTCATTTTTCAACGATTCTCAAACGATTCGTTCAAAGCAGTTCTAAGATTCAGTCTCTCTAAACCCCTCCTTTCCATGAGCCTCCTCTGCTCTGACTGGTCAGATGGCCTAGTCTGTTGTGATTGGTCTACCGCGTACAGCACATTGCCATAGTTCCGTATTTGGAACACTCGATACAAAATATAAGCATCTATTATTTATCATACTTACTGGTTGTGTGTGATTCAGTGGAGCCAGCTGGTCCAAATAAACTGGGTACTGAGCCGATTTTTCAAGAGCAAGTGTTTTGTGAATCCCGCATTGAACTCCCCGAGATTAGAGAAGCAGTCGTCAGTAAAATGGCAGGAACACCAAAAAATATTGGGGTTGTACTGCTGTGGTACAGTGGAAAAAAATTATTTCAACCACTGATTTTTTGCAGCCTCATCTTTCGGAAGTGAAAATAAAAATAAATTTACTTTCACAGCGTAGGACACAGCATCTTCTCGACATGTTTACCACATGAACAAGCTGCAGTGTTTGAGAGAAGGGTCAAGTTGTTCTTGGCCGGCCAATGTAGAACATAGATGGGCATTATGCAAATGTGTTACCCAGTGACGTGTAGCCGTCACAGAAGTGGGATTTGAATTACTGACGACTTGTTTAGGCTGTTCAGAGTCGATTCTTTCTTTTGGGAGACTAACGTTATTTATCATGCACTTTCGGCTTTATAACTTTGCAGATCGTTTACATTCACATAAAGCTACATTACACACTGCATGAAAAGCAATATTCGAAATGGCATAATAGGGGCACTTTAAAAGGGCACTTACTATGTAAATAATACACTTTACATTCAGTTCATATTTATACATATACATACTTATTTTTAATGTTTTTAGACATGTAATTACGTGTTATTTTCATTTGAATTTGCAAATGTGTTATTTTCAAATGAAAATTCATGTTATAATGTATATTTAATGCAATTAGCTGAAATTTAGAGTGCTTTGTTGATCCACTTAATATGTAATTTTATAATATGTCTTTTGTACTTGAAATATGATTAAAGTTTAATGGTAAACCAAAATTTACATTAAATGTCATTTGTATTGAAACTTGTATGTTGTGTATTTTTAGATATATTTGTAATTACACAATTGTAATGATGAAGTTGCAATTTAGTGCAAATATATTAGAAAAACACACTAAAGTGTGCTTTACATGTGCATTAGTATGTTAGTCAGTAACAATAAGTGTACTTTTTAAAGCATGACAAAAGATTATTACAAAATATTACAATTTAAAATGTGCTTCAAAGTAAAACATTTAATTTGACATTATTAAGGTTAACTTAAGCGTGTTAAGAAACCTAATCATGGAAGTGTGCTCTCTTTAAGTTCACTCAAGTGGCCTTTTATTTCAGTAATATTATCTGCAATTACAGTTTTTTTAAAACATACTTTTAGGATTTGAAGTACGCTACAAGTGCACATTCAATAAAATTAAGCCCTTTCCCCCCCCCAATTTTTCCACAAGGATTTCCATTATGACAAATGAACTGGAACTAATATCAACACATTTTTTCTTCTCCATCTCCTTCATGACTCAGGAGACCTTTTTTTTCTTCAACATGTTTTAAACATGCATTGTTTTTTTTGTTTTTTTTTCTGTAGGGTTTCAGCAGTGCTGTGACAGAGGCCTTTATCAGGCTGTGTGACTCTGGGCTCATCTATCGCTCTGAAGGTCTGGTCAACTGGAGCTGTGCGTTAGAGTCAGCCATCTCCGATATAGAGGTACATCACTGAGCCGGTCCACAACCTACAGATGACACTGTATATGACACACTGGCCACACATTTCTTGCAGACTAACTCATGATTTGATGTGCTCAGGTGGACTCAAAGGAGCTGTCTGGCAGGACTCTTCTGTCTGTTCCTGGCTATGAGCAGAAAGTGGAATTTGGGATCATGGTTACATTTGCATATCCACTGGAGGGACAGCGTGAGTAGACTTTTTCAGTTTGCTCTATTTCTCCAGATGTTGTTTTACCCGTTTGGTTCTAAGGTGTGATTTTTATTTTTTATTTTATTTTTTTTTAGAAGGAGAAGTTGCAGTTTCAACCACTCGTCCAGAGACGATGCTGGGAGACGTGGCCATTGCTATTCATCCTGATGACACTCGATATAAAGTAAAGCTACATTGGTTTTCGAATGGATTTTTTGTTATATACTCTGTGCTTACGATAGGACTTTACATGACTGTACTTGTGTTCAAATAGGATATTACTGTACTACTCATACTACATTTGATAAATTTAGTATGCAGTAGGCAGTATGTCTACAATGCTAAAGTGACTTAGATGACTGAATATTTTTAGGTTACAACCAGAGCTGTAGTTCTAGCACTTTTCTAGCACATATTCATTCTTTTCTCATCAGGATCTTCATGGCAAACACTGCAGGCATCCATTCACAGAGCGCTTATTACCCATTGTCACTGACTCTATGGTCGATATGGCATTTGGCACAGGTATTTCATTCATTTGTGCATAATGAATTTTATCTATATATATA
>NW_015557098.1:647905-650664 GCF_001515605.1 Sinocyclocheilus anshuiensis | reverse complement strand
AACAGAACAAAGATACAAATGAAATAAGCAGTGCTTTATATTTTTAAGCTAAGTCTAACAGTATTCAGGTACAGAAATTGCCAGGACTCTTCTGTCTGTTCCTGGCTATGAGCAGAAAGTGGAATTTGGGATCATGGTTACATTTGCATATCCACTGGAGGGACAGCGTGAGTAGACTTTTTCAGTTTGCTCTATTTCTCCAGATGTTGTTTTACCCGTTTGGTTCTAAGGTGTGATTTTTATTTTTTATTTTATTTTTTTTTAGAAGGAGAAGTTGCAGTTTCAACCACTCGTCCAGAGACGATGCTGGGAGACGTGGCCATTGCTATTCATCCTGATGACACTCGATATAAAGTAAAGCTACATTGGTTTTCGAATGGATTTTTTGTTATATACTCTGTGCTTACGATAGGACTTTACATGACTGTACTTGTGTTCAAATAGGATATTACTGTACTACTCATACTACATTTGATAAATTTAGTATGCAGTAGGCAGTATGTCTACAATGCTAAAGTGACTTAGATGACTGAATATTTTTAGGTTACAACCAGAGCTGTAGTTCTAGCACTTTTCTAGCACATATTCATTCTTTTCTCATCAGGATCTTCATGGCAAACACTGCAGGCATCCATTCACAGAGCGCTTATTACCCATTGTCACTGACTCTATGGTCGATATGGCATTTGGCACAGGTACAATTGTTTCCCTTCACCTAAGCCATAAGCAACTGCGTTTACAAGGATACTTGCAGAGCACAGTATTTCAGACACAAATAGACACAGAAGTGAACAGAATTTAGTGTTCACGTGCATCTGCGTGGCTCACAGTGACTACACTGGACGCGAGCGGAGTGGCGGGACGAGACAAAATACAATAGAAGCCATTATATTCAGTGATGCTGTGTGACTATGGGATTACATCTCTGCCACAGTTCTGCACGCGAAAGATCATATTTTGAGTGCACAAAAGTGCGTTTTGCACGCGCACGAACTGAGTTTTGTGGAGAATAAGTTTTTGGATTTGTGCAGACCTTCTCTTTTGCGCGTGCAAAGTTTCACTAGCTAGCTCCCTTGATGCCCGCCCTCAGTGCTCGCTAAATGCCAACGGCTCGCTTGCGCAACACAACCCAGCATTACAATATGCCATAATTCCAGGCAATCAGAGGCGAGGCTGCTAAATTCTGATTGGCTGCCTTGACAACCAATCACAACATTCCTTGCATTACCTCAACAGCAGAAGAGGAAAAATACAGTGCATGCATAATTATTATGCAAGTTGTTATTCTGATCATATTTTTTTTCCAAGCACATTTGACCAATTCCAAACAACATCAATCTTAATAACTACTATTAATCTTGTATTTAATCATTTGTAATTGATATATAATTATTCATGAAGGCTGGAAGTGAAAAATGTATTGTATTCAGGTGTGCATAATTATTAAGCAGATTTTATTTTACAGATAAAATGAGCCAAAAAAGACATTTAACTCAGACTGAAAGCAAAAATTATTAAATGCCCATGAGAAATATTGAGCTTTGTAACTTTGCAGATCTTTTTTATGCTCAAACAGCAACATTACAGACTAACTAAAGTTGAAAAAATGAAAAAGCATAATAGGACCCCTTTAAGAATATTAAGGTGAAGAATTCGTGTAAAAACCATCAGGAACCCTTTGGTCTCCAGCGCCACCATTTTCCAGAACTGCAACCTACCTGGAGTCTCCAGAAGTGCAAGGTGTCAGGTTCTCAGAGACTTTGGGTAAATATAGAATCCTAAAAAATGACCCTTACTTAATAAGAATCACTTACTTAAAAATACTTGAAGACTGATTTTTTTATATAGGCTTTATAGACAGATAAGTTGAGAGTGACTCTTGAAGGACCAGCACCACATTCTCTTGTACCACTGTTTGAAGAATTTATCCTTTGGGAGTTCATTATGCACACCTGAATATAAGGCGTTTTTCACTTCCAGCCTTCATGAACAATAATATATAGGTTATAAGTGATTAAATGCAAGATTAATAGTAGTTATTAAGTTTGACGTTGTTTGGAATCGAAAAATGCACTTTTGTGCGCTCAAAATATGATCTTTCGCGCTCAGAATTGTGGCAGAGATCTAACCCTATATGTGACTGACTACACTGAATGCGGCGCGACACGACAAATCCCCGACAGTAAACTGATATCAGTGTTCACGTCCATCTGCGTGGCTCACACTGTGTCTACACTGGACGCGAGCGGCGCAACGCAACAAAATACAATGAACCCATTATAATCAGTGATGCTGTGTGACTGTCTACACTGGATGTGGTGTGGCACGACAAATCCCCGACTGTAAACTGATGCCGCGATCTCTTTATGACGTACTGACACAAAGTTCAAATGATTTGCAAAGGTCGCTTTGTCGCGTCCAGTGTAGACAGACTTTATGGCCGTTCATATGTCGTGCCTAAAAACGCGTGGAAAACGCCAGCCGTGCCGCTTTCTCCTTCTTTCCAAACCGCTCGGGAGCTTGCGCTTTCGTGGCGTCTGCCGTTGCTAAGCGACCGTGACCTGCACTCTCCTCGACGACGCAGAAGTTTCAACAAAGGATAAATGGATTTCCAGCACTGAAAATCCCTTGCAGTAGCTCTGCTACTAAATGTATTTAAAATGGGTATCTCTGTACAGCTGCCACGTCCGGTGTAGACACCGTGTCTGTGTGTGAGCAAAGAAAACAATCAGTATAAATATAACGATCAGTAGCCTCTA
>NW_015557098.1:646860-647357 GCF_001515605.1 Sinocyclocheilus anshuiensis | reverse complement strand
CACTCTCCGCGACGACGCAGAAGTTTCAACAAAGGATAAATGGATTTCCAGCACTGAAAATCCCTTGCAGTAGCTCCGCTACTAAATTTATTTAAAATGGGTATCTCTGTCCAGCTGTCGAGTCCGGTGTGCGCGGAGCTCAGCGTCCTGGCTGCCATTTGCGGCGCCATCATGAATGGTTCATATATATATATATATAAGGGTGATTTTCGATGACAGCACTGCTCAGTGCATTTGTTGGCTGCATCTTACAAGTTGTTGTTGAATGGAAAAATAACTTCCTTGTTTACAACCCTGTTTCAGTCTCTTTCAACAAAAGTATTTACTGCTGACTCACTCTTAAAAACAGTCTCTTGTTGTGGAATAATGTAACTAAAATCACCATCACGAACACACACACCGTTTCTCAATACTAAATACTTTTATTAAATACTACTATTATTTATATAAAATATTATTTATTGAACAATAATATTTAATAAACAACAACAGGCATC
>NW_015557098.1:643664-646846 GCF_001515605.1 Sinocyclocheilus anshuiensis | reverse complement strand
ACAGGCACCATAAAAGTTGCTAGACAATTCAGTCAAAAGTACAAAGGCAGCGCTCTGATATACAGCATTAAAGGTATATAAAATATAACATGTTGAGATTTTGCCCTCAGCCAAAACTATTTGCACTGGAACAAATAATAGATTAATGAGACCAAAGACTGCCAGTGAGATTTACACAAAACAAATTATATCTCATGTTTAACCACTATAGAGACATCAGACCCAGCGGAAAATTCCAGAAGATCTGGCCGAGGTGAGGCTGCTCTCGGCAGGTTCATGAGCGCTAAACGGCCGCTGACGCCCTAGAGCTCACATCTCCGAAGACGTTGAAGCAAATTTTCAAATAGACATTATCTTTATTAACAAACCGCATATTTGAAGTCTAAATAAGTACATTATCACCTAAAAAAACTCTTAAAACTACATTCCGTGACACAAAAACAGTATTTTTTAAATTATAGTGGATTTGGGCGTCTGCCATGACAATCGCTGTGAGAAATACCAAAAGTGGAGTGATTATACAAATGGTGAAAGGGTTGGAGTTCCGTTATCACTCAACTATCGCACTCCTCCTATCGCGCCTTTGCATTTCCTTTCTAAACAATCTTCTGCCATCGTCTTGTCTTTCTCACCTCACTCTTGTCAGTCAGCTCGACTCACTCTCCTCACGTGATAAATAAAATCTGACTCCTGATAAAGTGTCTGTCCTCACTGAACTAGGCTAAATGATTTTTGTTACTATAAAAAAAAATCAAAACGACGGTGGGGAGCGGTGCCGCGGTAGGCAAATTACATAACCGGTGTTGCGGCTTAAAGGGGTAGTTCACCCAAAAATGAAATTTGATGTTTATCTGAAGAAACTGAACAGTATTTATATCGTTTTTTTACCTCTGATGCACATAAATGCCTGAACTGGCATTGAGATTGTAGATAGAGTGTCAATGGTCCATTTGAGAGATAGGTGGCGGTAATGCACTTATAAGTCTGCGATCCGCTGTAAAGCGAGCAAGAAGACGCCGCCTCACGCGCCGGCTGTGTCGAGGACACGCAGTACAGTTCAGGCATTTATGTGCATCAGAGGTAAAAAACGATATAAATACTGTTCAGTTTCTTGCACAGACCGATCGTTTTGTGTCTTTACACATCAATGTATCGTCACAAGCCGCAGGGTTTAATTTGGTTTTGTTTGTGTATGTTTTTTTTTAGTTTTATTGTATGTTTTAGCCGTGATTCCCATCCACTTGCATTATATGACTGACAGACTGCAACGGTTTGAGTTAAACATCTCAGTTTGTGTTCTACTGAAGAAACAAAGTCACCTACATCTTGGATGCCCTGGGGGTAAGCAGATAAACATCAAATTTTCATTTTTGGGTGAACTGTCCCTTTAACACCGGTATAACCGAAAACACCGTCTATCGCAGCAAGCCTTTAAAGTTTACAAGTTTAAAGTGACTTCTGTGTGAGCTGTGCTTCATACATTGCCACATTATTGACAATAGGCAGTGAAAATGTTTTTGCCTGGGAAATTTGTGACTGCACCTTTAGTCTCAGCTCCTGTCTTTCAACTTTGCCTTCATAGGTGCTGTTAAAGTGACACCAGCTCATGACCACACTGACTTCCTGCTCTCTCAGAGACATTCACTCCCAAGCCTCACTGTGATTGGAGGAAATGGGATCATGACCTCAGACTGCGGCCAGTGGCTAGAGGTAGAGAGATCATTTTACAATTTACTTTTTATTGCAATTATTACATAACCATTATTACATTATTTATCATGTGATTATTTGGGATGGCAGCAATTATTGTGCACTTTAGGATTTAGGTTCATTTTATCATCACTTCACCTTTCACAGTCAAGGTTTAATCCGACTGCCAAAAGCTGTAAAAACCCATTAGATAAACTGATCTATTGTTAAAAAAAAAACATATATCTATATTCTACATATAGGCAAAGACTTCTGGTATAAATTCAGCAATTATTTGACATAAGTATTTGACTTATATGATATGTTGTTTCTTAATTCCCAACTTCTTTAATGATTGAAAATGATTGTGACCCCTAAAACACTGACATGAGACTTTTTTCGAATGATAGCAAAAATTAATACTTTTCAAGCTCCTTAATACTTAAGGCCTGTTTAAGAACAATAACTATATTAGTGTCCACACCAGTGGACGATAAAGTTTTGATTATTATAAGCGCACGCTGAAGTTTTGTTTTCTGTCGCTTTAAATGCTCAAGCTTTTTAAAGTCAGGTGGATTCTGATTGGCTGTCAATGTTTTTATCGTTCATCAGCTTGAAAAATTGTTCTGAAAGTGATTCCAACGATATCTTTCCTCCGTTTCGTTATCGTTATAGCTGTGATGTGTATTTCCATACTCTCATAGAAAATAATTAAAATGATGATTAAAAATTAAAAATTTTCAGAATTATACTGTAGCTATAGTTATAGTTATTTGTCCTTGGTGTGAACATCGATCTGTATTATTTACACAAAGAAACCCATTCAGTTTGAGTGTCAGGAAGCTCTGAGAAACATTTCTCAGTCTTCTAGCATGTTGGAAAGACTTTTTTTATAAATGTCAAAGAAACTGCAGGCATCTAAATGTATATATTAAAGGGGTCAGTGAGATGTAGGAATATCTCAGGATTGTGAAACTTTCAGAGGGCTCTGAGATGAACATACTGAAGGTCTGTCTCAATGGAAAGACATTTATAAAGGTCAAAGCATCTGTACTGTAGGCCTCTACATATGCATTAGCAGTATGTATTACAGAAGGTCAGCGAGCTGTAGGAATATCTCAAGATCATGAAACTACAGAGAGCATGAAAGGGCTCTGAGATCAACTTATCCACATTCAGCCTCCTAAAATGGTGGGAAGTATATATAATATGGTATCCAGGTCTAAAGCAACCCTACAAACTCAGCATGTTACCGAAATTCAGCCCAAAAGTCTAAATGTGCTTTCAGACCATTATTGAAAATGCTAACCATTGGCCTGGTTAAAAACAACTTCAGAATTGGGAAAAAGGAGATGCATTATTAATTTTAATGCCTAGATCTCTGTGGGTTAAAATGCTGCATGCAAGTAAAGAAATTAGCATGTATTAGGTTGTATAATATAATATAATATAATATAATATAATATAATATAATATAATATAATATAATATAA
>NW_015557098.1:640684-643462 GCF_001515605.1 Sinocyclocheilus anshuiensis | reverse complement strand
GATTATATTATATTATATTATATTCTATTATATTATATTATATTAATTGTCCATTATATAATATTTGAGTGAATTTAGTTGCAAAAAGGACCAATGTGAATGGAAAGTGATCCTTCTATTATTCAAGTCACTGTAAATAAAATGACAGTTAAATCATTAATTGCAGTAATATGGATTAGAATTAATTGCCAACAACAACTGAATGATCATGACAGCTCTAGTCTTAAGATATCTTCAGTATATAAGGGATCTATATAGAGGCTCTATATTTAAAAGAATGTTTCTATGGATATTCAGCATGTAGCGTTTCTGTCTCTTAGGGTGTTAAGCGGTTTGATGCCAGGGAACGAGTAATTACTGCGCTGATGGAGAGGAAGCTGTTCAGAGGAAAGAAGGAGCATCCCATGTCATTACCAATCTGCAGGTAAACCGATATAAACTGCTCCATAAGCAGTAAACCTTTCCTCATCCTCTTATTTTGAAAAGACTTACAGGCTGCTGAATTATCTGGCTATATCACGCCACGTTTTTGTGTACTCGGGTAGACTATTCCTTTCAAACATTTTTGTTATGTTCTTTCGACTAAAAAATACCAGTAGTCTTTGACCTTTTGTCCTCTCTTGATTTTATTCCTCCCACATAGTCGTTCTGGAGATGTCATTGAACCCTTGCTGAAGAAACAGTGGTTTGTGCGCTGTCAGGAAATGAGCAGAAAAGCAGTTCAAGTGAGTGAGCGTGTTTTAAATGTGTGGTTGCATCAGATAGAAATTGTGCTGATGTGTTAAACACATTGTCTTTCTCATAGTTATAATAAGGCAAACAATTAAATCATATTTATATATTACTTATTGTTATATCACTCACAATGTTTTCAACATTGATAATAAATCAAAAATTGTAAAAATATTTCACAATATTACTGATTTTACTATTTGATCAAATAAATGCAGCCTTGGTGAATATAAGAGACTTCTTTAAAAAACATTAATAAAAAATCTTACCATCCCCAAACATTTGAATGGTAGAGCATATCAAACATACATGCACATTTACAGTAAATGGTTAAATTGACATAAAGCTGGTTTTGTTGACGTGTGTGTGTGTGTGTGTGTGTGTGTGTGTGTGTGTGTGTTATTAACTGTATCTGTCAATACAGATACCTCGAGCAACAGCAAATGTGTGGCTCATCAAGTGCTTTACTGGAAAACATTCCTGTTACTGGTCAATAATAGCGGATAAACGGTTAATTAATTGTTAATTTCATTATTCTGTTTAATGATTTTGTTAGTTGACATTCATGTAAATGCTCTTTTTAGGCAGTGGAAGAAGGAGATCTACAGATAATTCCTCACTTTTATACAAAAATGTGGAAGAGCTGGCTGTCCAACATCAGGTTAGTCTTATTATTTACCCTGCATCATGGATCTTTTTATTTATGCAAAGCTATATTTTTAAAATTGTCTGTTTTGTGATTTAGGGTCATGTCCATGCCTGTCTGTTTGTTTGACCAATTACACACTTCTGTTAATATTCTTTCAGTTGTTTTATGTCGTGTATATCTCCACCTTGCAGCGATTGGTGCATTTCCAGGCAGCTTTGGTGGGGTCATCAAATACCAGCCTATCGAGTGACGCTGGAAAACTCAAAGGACACAGAAGAGGTGGGGCACTATCAAATCTACATCTGTAGGCCAGAGATGATCTTAACGTACCTGCTACAGAGTGATGTGTTTATGAATTGAGCCTGATCATATTAGGTGAGGTTTTGACTGAAGCGTTGATGGTTCTTGGCTGTGTCTGGAGCAGGAGCAGTGGGTTTGGGGCAGAAGTGCTGCAGAGGCTCGACAACGTGCCGCTGTGAAGTTTGGAGTGAATCCTGATGCCATCACACTCACACAGGGTGAGAGTTCACATCAGGCACACTTCTGTTTCAATGATTAATACTCCTAATCTACACTACCGTTCAAATGTTTAGGGTTGGTAAGATTTTTTTAATGTTTTTGAAAACAGAAACACTTATGTTAACCAAAGCTGCATTAAATTATATTATTATATTTGATTAAAAATACAAAAAATATAAAACTGTAATAATGTGAAAAATATCTGTTTTCTGTTTTAATGTGTCTTAAAATGTAATTAATGGGATCGTTCTCAAAAATTTCTCAAAAAATTATAAAGTTTTATATGGATATTTTTCTTTCACAAATGCATCGCTTTGCTTCAGAAGGCCTTTATTAACCTCCTGGAGCTGTGAGGAGTACTTTTTTGTGATGGATGGATGCACTTTATTTTGCTTTAAAATCTCAACACCCATTCACTGCCATTATAAAGCTTGGAAGAGCCAGGACTTTTTTTAATATAACTCTGATTGTATTCATCTGAAAGAAGAAAGTCATATACACCTAGGATGCTTGAGGGTGAGTAAATCATGGGGTAATTTTCATTTTTGAGAGAACTATCCCTTTAATTCCTGTGATCAAAGCTGAATGTTCAGCATCATTACTCCAGTCTTCAGTGTCACATGATCCTTCAGAAATCAGTATAATATGCAGATCTGCTGCTCAATATGGAAAACAGTTGTGTTGATTAATATCTTTGTGAAAACGGTGATACTGTACAGTCTTGAAACATTATAAAAATCTTTACTTTAATCTTTTAAAGGGGTCATATGATGCAATTTCAAGTTTTCCTTTCTCTTTGGAGTGTTACAAGCTGATTGTGAATAGACAAGATCACTGAAGTTGCAAAGACTAAAGTCTCAAAACCAAAGAGATATTCT
>NW_015557098.1:630332-640523 GCF_001515605.1 Sinocyclocheilus anshuiensis | reverse complement strand
CACAACAGAACAGCAATGCATTTTATGGACGACCGTTTCATGAACCTAGGAGAGGAGGTAATTCTGACTTTTGAATCAGCTACTGTTTTGTTATTAGTTTAAGTCTGTTACACCAAATACACAAAATAATGATCTTTAAAAAAGCATCATATGACCCCTTTAATTTAATGCATCCTTGCTGATTAAAATTAATTTCATTCCACAAAAAAATTGTACTGACCACAAACTTTTGAACAGTAGTGTATATTACAATGTATTTCTTTCAAAGAAAGAAATTAATTATCTATGATGTGTAGTACAGGAATCATAATGTGTTATGTTACTCATTTATGGGTTCTTATTGAAACCTGTATGATTTTTTTTTTATCTTCCATAGAGCACAAAAGATTTAGCAGAATGTACATGATCTTTTACATAAAATGTAGGTGAATGTTGACCAGCAGTCACTGTCAAGCTGCAAAGTCACCATATCACCAAAATTACCATTAAAGTACCATCAAAGTTGTCCATATGACTCATGCTTTATATAGACCTTTGACAGCTTTGTGTGCAGCTAATAGTGACTCTACAAATAAACATGCCCTTATTCAAACCACATGAATGAGATTTGAGTGTTCAATTAATAACTTAAACGTTGGTTGGTTCTTCACACAAAGCTGTTATATGTTTTCAGAATGGATAGAATAGAATTTACTTTGTCACGTTTTAGGGAAATTTGTCTTGGACTTCAAATGACACAGCCAGTAATCAGCATTAGACTCCCGTAAACACATATCACATAGATCAACATACAATAAAATAGTGCAACAATCCAAATATATATTACAACCTACTACGTACCAAAGTCTTACATTTAAGAATTCTCTGTTTAATAAGGAAGAAGACTTGAAATATAATAATTTGGGCTGCTCTTATGATACTTCTATGGCACTTTTTTTGGTCATTTTGACTTGACTTAGCCCTTGGTAACTATTTATTATTAATAATAATCAGAAGAAAAACTATTTTTAGCAAGTGATGTAGTTCAATAATGCAGGCTGTTCACTGCGTTACTGTAGCACTGAATTCTGTCTTTTTTAAATGTTTGTTTCAGACCCAGATGTGCTTGATACTTGGTTCTCTTCTGGTCTCTTCCCGTTCGCAATGCTCGGCTGGCCTCAGCAGGTTCTTCATTTTTAAAGTCCATTTTTCTTTCAACTTCATAAACTCACGAAAGTGACCAGACAAAAAATCAATAAAGAAAGTCTGTGTATCAACATGCTGAAGATCTGACTCTCTATCCTCAGACAGAAGACTTGAAACAGTTCTACCCCAATTCCATTCTGGAAACAGGAAGTGACCTCATCTTCTTCTGGGTGGCCAGGATGGTGATGCTGGGCAGAGAGTTGACCGGCCAGCTGCCCTTTAAACAGGTTGGGTCGATGGCTTATTGCTGAGCTCATAACTCTAAATGCCATATCGTAAGGTTGGCAGGAACTGAACATTTTTATTGCGATGTGTGTCATATACCAAAAGTATCCAAACTGTCACTGAGAAATGTTACCATCTGTTTTGCCATCAAATTGTCTCTGTTTGGTGCAGCTCTGACTCTTATTGCTCTTTCTCTCTCTGCTCCGTCACTGTCAAACAGGTGCTCTTTCACTCTCTGGTGAGAGATAAATATGGGCGGAAGATGAGTAAATCTTTAGGAAACGTCATTGACCCTCTTGATGTCATCTCAGGGGTTTCTTCGGAGGTACAGACACATACGAACTCTCAGCATTCAGACCTGTTCCAACCGAGTACAAAACATGAAGATACCATGATGTTGTTTTGACGTATTTTTACTATTTAGACTAGACGTCGGGGTGGGGCCAATCAAAGAGCTTGTCTTCATTTTTAATAGCCAGCAGCCTTTAGTTTACGCCACAGCATTGACCGTAATTCACTACTTGATATTGCTAGTCAATTGCAGGTGGTATTAGTGGGAGGGGCTTTCTCATTCTAGAGAGCATTTGATTGGACAAAAATCTGTGTAGGCGATGAGTCATCAATATATTTGGTCCATGTTTCAAAGCTAATAGTGGGGAAGCCCAAAACATATGGACCAATAATAGCGATAGTTTTAATTTAGCAGTAATTGTTGATATTGGATATTTAACTGTGCACACTATTTTTACATTCATATTACCTTTGCTGTCATCTAACACTCACTTAAAGTTAATCTTGAAAAATACTTATTTAATAATAATGGTAAATGCAATCTTTAAATTATTTAATATACATGCAAATCTCAGAATATAGATTTTCATATTGTATATAAAGTTGTGATTCTTAATTTCACTTGTAGCATTTAAACAAATTATTTTAGTGTTTAGTACAACAAAAGTAGTTGTTGTTGTTTTTTAATTTAGAAAAAAATAGTATAGAGTTTTGATATCAGCCCTTTATTGTTTATGGGCCATGAAAATAATCATTGACTTGACATATTGGCCAGAATTTAATATCAGTACATCGCAAACTATTACACATGGACTCAAAACCTCAAAACTCCCATTTTAACAGAAAAATCTTTTTATAGCTAATTTTTATGAATAATTGGCTACAGATTCTGTGTGACCAAAAACAATTGAAAAAAAAACGTTTTTGTTAATTAAAATAAAGCTGAAATTAAAATAAAATATAAATATTCAAAGAAAAACTTGAACTTGGACTTAAACTTTAAAAAAAAAAAAATTAGAAGTGTTGCCTTGGCAACTAACTAAAATAAAATAAGTTTAAAGTGAAGTACTAAAATGACTAAAAATAAAAATGTAATTAAATTAAATGCTCAATAGAAATATGAACAAATTAATAATAATTACAAAATAACAATAACATTACAAAAACTAAATGAAATAAAATTAAAATAGAAACTGATATTATAAAAATAAAATCCAATTCAAAATATTAATAAATACTACACAAGTATATAAATAATATTAAAATAACACTGGAATATATTTGGGGGAAAAAAATTGTTTTATACACTTCTGTAGTTTCATACCATTAGACTACCATTAGACTTAGCAGTAGAAGATTGAAAACTTTGTCCTTTCTATACCTGTTAATTTTTTTTTACTCCATTCCCTTTTTAATTCCTACGAACACTAAATGAATTAAAGAAATAATTCAGACTTCTTAATGAATATAACAAGCCAATGAACATCTATCAGTTAGATGTCTTTATCCAGGACTCAGGGCAGAACTGACTCACTCATTCTGAAAGCACAGCCATCCATGGTGAAATCTTAATATATGAAACGGCTAATCTTCTAATCACCACTTTGTCATGAAGACTTCATCTTCTCGTCAGTCACATTCCGGTTTAATCTCTGTAGAGACTTCAAGAGAAAGTCAGAGAAGGAAACTTGGATCCGAGGGAAAGCATTGTTGCCATGGAAGCACAGGTCAGTACGAGGTTCGCTTCATTCAAGTGATCCAGTCGTTTCCAATTGAGCGAGTTCACCTCAATTCCTGTGTCCTCTCTGCAGAAGAAAGATTTCCCCAAAGGGATTCCAGAGTGCGGGACAGATGCTTTGAGGTTTGCGCTCTGCTCTTATAAAGCCCAGGGTAAGTCGCCCTCATTAGAGAGTCCTGTAATCAAACCTTACGATCAGATGTACCCAGAGTTCCTCACTCCCTCTGCTGACGTTTTGTTCGAACCCCGTCTCAGGAGAGGACGTCAGCCTGTCTGTGTCTCATGTGCTGAGCTGCAGACATTTCTGTAATAAGATGTGGCAGACCGTGCGCTTCACCCTCGCCACGCTGCATGATGCAAGTTTACCGACATCATTAGCAGAGGTACGGCAACCAATATATCTTCATTAAATCAATAAAGCAACCCAGACGAATGCTGCTCGCTGGGTGATACAGTACGAGAGCTGATCTGCATGATGCCGACATGATTTAATGATCTGCATCTGGGTTTAAATGAAGTACACACTTTATCATGTGCTGTATTTTGTCTTGCATTGGCACTTCTGCTGTTTCACATTCGCTCGTCCCCTTTGGGACGGAGAGTGCCGGAGAGGAGGAGAGTGCCAGTGCAAATGACTTGTAGGAGCAAATGGCAGAAAATCAGTTTGAAGGGTGAAGTCTCAGTTCTTCACTGAGATTGTTCCCATCAGTTGATAACTGTGTTTGCTCCCTTAGTTTCACAGTGTGCTTGTGTCAGTTACAGAATCTACTGGACGCCTGCTTCAAATATTTTTGAGGGAATTTTGAGGAAGGTTTATGGTGTTACAAAATATTTATATTTCAAATAAATGCTGTTCTTTTGAACTTTCTATTCATCAAAAAATCCTAAAAAATTGTATCATGGTTTTTACAAAAATATGAAAGCACAACATTGATGATAATTATAATCAGTAATCGTTTTTTTTTTTTTTTTTTTTTGAGCAGCAAATAATCGTATCAGAATGATTTCTGAAGGATCATGTGACACTGAAGACTGGATTAATGATGCTGGAAATTCAGCTTTGCATCACAGACATAAATTACATTTTACAGTATATTCAAATGGAATATTTTTTTTAAATTGTAATAATATTTTACAGTATTACTGTTTTTACTGTATTTTTGATCAAATAAATGCAGACTTGGTGAGCTTAAGAGACTTTAAAAAACATTAAATTCAGTCAGAAAATTGTCAGTCAGATGTGATCAAATGTTTAGACTAAAACTCTAGAATAGCTATTAGTCACATTGCTCTCTAAATATAAGCATTGAACAACTCATAAGGCCAACTAATACTGATTTTAAGAACCTGGGTTGCCAGATCTGTGTAAGAAAACTAGTCCAAATATCAAAATATGCCTCTCACTCATACATAAATTACATAGTTCACTGTCTCTGTTATGCGTTATATGCACTTTCAACTTGAAAAATCACTGTATAGTAGGAAAGGCACCCTACCAGTAGCCTCTTCACAAAAATCTTCTTACTCTGTCTAGCAGAGTTTTATCACTAGAAGAACATAAAATGGGTAAAATGTTTCAATGCAAGAATTACAGTCAGATATAATTTATGCATAGGGTGAGCAATACGGGCCATTTGTACGGGACGCACCCTTGCCAGGAATTCTATATTGCCTAAAATATCCAGGTTTTGGCTGTTAGCACTGTGCAGATCGATCGTTGTTTGACATTATTTCACAAGAGCTATAGAGAGCAGAGCAGATGGCTCCTTATGCTTTCAAATTGCTCTCGCGGTACTTTGGTGTCATACAATGATCAGTGTGCAGCTTCAAGTCGAACGAACGGACAAACACGTGCGCGTATTTGCATCGGTTTGATCGCTCTCACCTTCTCACGTGTGACGCGCCACGATTGGTCGATTATGTACAATACCCGCATGTTATAAGTCAACTACTTTGAACGTTTTAGGCTATATAAAAATCACGGCCAGGACTTGTCCCATATAAATGGCACATATGGCCACCCTATTTATGCACTATATCATACCTTAAACCTGTATGGAAAATGTCAACCTACGAGAAGTTTAAAAATAGACCAGAAAACTGTGGACTTGGCAACCCTGCTTGGAGCCATTTGCATTATTATAAGTCTGTGTACCATCAGAATGATTTTGAAACTGATATTTCAAGATTTAAAAAAAAAAATCTTGCATGCAGTTTATTTAATGTTTTTCTCACTTGGTCTCTTAGACCTATCCTCTATCCAGCATGGACAGGTGGATCTGTTCGCGTCTGCACAGCACGGTTCAGCAGTGTGAGAGGGGTTTCGAGAGCTACGAGCTCCACACGGTCACGTCTGCACTGCACTCTTTCTGGCTCCACAGTCTGTGTGACGTCTACCTGGTGAGTATGATCTGTCATGATACTGGTGGATCTTCCAGTCACTGACTGATGAACTGTCGTCTTCTGTTCCTCTTCTTCAGGAAAGCATCAAGCCGGTGTTGAAAGGTGAAGGCTGTTGTAGTGAGGAACAGAGAGCTCGAGAAAGGCAGGTGGCCGCGTCTGTGTTGTATCACAGCGTTTCCATCTCTCTCGCTCTCCTCTCGCCCTTCATGCCGTTCCTCACAGAGGAGCTGTGGCAGAGACTCCTGCCTTACACTGACTCTGACGGGACGTCCCGCAGCCTGTGTGTGCAGCCCTACCCAAAGACCTCTCAGCTGGTCAGAAACAAACCAGCACTCACAGACGCCACCTGATAACATGCAGCTCTCTTTTAGTCAAAAAACAACTCTTTTCAATCTCCTCCTTCACTTCAGGAGCACTGGTGTTTTCCTAAGGAGGAGGCCGACTTCTCTTTGGTAGAGGAAGTGGTCAGAGTGGCGAGGTTACTGAGGGCCCAGTGCCAGCTGACGAAGGAAAGACCTGACTGTGAGAGAACCTCAAGTTTTTGTTGACTTAGTGCTAATGTTTGGTTATTAGCTGTGTTTGCTAAGGCAAGTATCACTACTACAATAGCTCATACTTTGCAGTGTTTAGTGTTGCGATGTTTAAATATTATTTATGTACTATTATAGTATTTATTAATATTTTGAATTCACTTTTATATTTATATATTTTCAGTCAGGGTTGTTAACTAAAATGTAAAACAAACTTTTTGTGTTTTTTAAATTGTTTAAGTTTTTGTTACTAAATAATAAAATAAAACAAATGTTTAAAAAAAAAACAACAACTTTATTTCAGTTTTCCAAAGGAAATATTTCTTGTTTTAATTTAGTTTAACATGATGTACTAAAATAACAAAAATGAAAACATTAAATTAATAAAAACGAATTTAATTATTAAAAATTATAATTAATAATAACATTTATTTAACTAATAAAAATTTATTTAATTACATTAAATTAATAAAAAAAACTATATAGACATTAAAAATGCGAATAAAAAGGCTAATAAAAATGACAACATACAACCAAATTATGAAAACATTACCGAAAATGAAAATGGAAAATATAAAAATGAAAACTAATTTGAACTATTAATAAAAACTGTAAATAATAGTACCTCAATGATAAAAAAAGAACACTGTTTTCAGGTTACATTTTAGTTGAAGTTTTAGTAATTTTATGTGCTTTCGTCATTTATATATATATATATATTTTATATTTCTGTTTAGCTAATTTTTTTTTTCAGTGTTAGTTTTAGCTATTTTATTACGCAACTTAAAATGTTAACTTAAAACTTTATTACTTATTACTTAACTTTTTTTTTTTTTTTTCCAAAGGCAACGTTTCTAATTTTCGTTTAAGTTTTCATTTAATATTTATATTTTAGTTTATTTCAAACCAGTTTTTATAGTTTTAACACTGATTGGATTATTCGCAACATTTGTGCAACAGACATGAATGATGCTTCAAATTGTGCAGCTTGTTGAGGGGTTTGCAGTTATTTTCTAAGCAATCAGGCAAGTTTTTGCCTGCCAGACAGTAAAATGTGAAAATAAAGCCCATAGACGAGTTGAAAGGACTACCGTCTTGAGTCATATCGTTACTGTAAAAATAGATTTTTCAAAGTTGTAAACAAAAATTTCTTTACTAAGGTGTAGTTTAATTACCTTTGTAGTGTAATATTGTAATGTTTTTTTTTTCTTTGAACAAATACTACTTCGGTCTTTACACTTAAATTTAAACTCAAAGTGCTACTTGCCATTTCCTTTGTAATTAAATGTGAAATTTCAATCAATGTGAAATTTACTAACAATTTCTGAGTAAACTTTTTAGAGACTTGGCAATGTAAGAAACCACCTAGCCCTAGCAACTGCACAGAACACCTTGGCAACCACACAGAAGACCCTGGCAACCAGTCATTTCTTCTGGTGCAGTTATTATAGTAGCATAGATGAAATCTTTCATCATGTGACATGTAATAGTTGTGTGTTTTAGTGTGGGCGGTGTGTGCACCGGATCAGGCTGAGACTCTTCTGCACTTCAGATCAGCTATCTGCACGCTGGGCCGGATCTCAGCGCTTCATCTACACTGTCCAGAGGGAGGATTCACCGACTCTCCTCCTCCACCTACGGCCAGTGCTGTAGGGGTGGTGGATCACTCCCTCTGCTTACATCTCAGCGTTCAGGTAATGCAGAGTAAGATTTTCCTTTCTACAGTAACGATGTGTCTATATATAGACTGCTGATGACTCTTTCTCTCTCTGTCAACCTTCAGAATGGTATTAATGCTGACAAACAGAGAGCTCTCCTCTCTCAGCGCAGAGAAAAGCTGGCCTCCAAACTCAAGCAAGCCCTCGCTTGCACCCAGAAGCCCAACTATACAGAAAAAGTACCTGATAAAGTCAGAAAAGACACAGAGAATAAGGTGGGTACAGAGGAGAATGGGCAGATGCACTTCACTAAAAATTGCACCTATCATATTTCACACAAAATGAAATAATATTTGATTGGAAAATATATTTAGCATGAAGAAAATTAAGCCTATTTTATTATTATTTTTTTAGCCTATTTTTATTTTTTTGCATTGTGATGATTTCCTCCCCCAAATTGTGATGCAAAAAATAATAATAATTTAAAAAAGTCATTTATATTTATATATATATATATATATATATATATATATATAGTGCTGGGTAGTAACTTGAGAAATGCAGTTCATACAGATTATTTAATTAAAAACATGTCTCGTGTTGAAAGTAGTTTCTTGTCACTAAAGCTGTGTGTGTATATATATATATATATATATATATATATATATAGTGCTGGGTAGTAACTTGAGAAATGCAGTTCATACAGATTATTTAATTAAAAACATGTCTCGTGTCTGGATGATGAATTCTCCCACTGTATTACACTAATGAAACTGAATATATATTGCATTGCACCAATGACAATTTTGAAGAAATGTGTGTTTAATTGTCGTGATAACAGTAATTTATTTAGTCTAAAAATAGGCTTCATTTGTATTTTTTATTTTTTTAATTGTGATGTGAAATATAACCTGGACATTTCTTTGTGAGATTCACCCTCCTATCCATGAGAAAGAAATGTGAAAACCAGATTTACATACTAGCTAGTCTCGCAGATTTCCATGTTACTCAAAATGCATGAAGCGTACTGGCATGCCTCATTGCACAATGTTTTCATACACTGTTGTAATTCCATTTTCAATAGAAAACCTCATTTATTTTGTGTTATTAAAGTTCAACTGGAGATTAACCACATGTATTTATGTGGATTGAAATGTTTATGCATGCACTGCATATTATTCATTCTGTATATCCCGTGAGAAAGCTTCATCCTTGTCAATAGAGTAATATATTTCAGCAGCTGAAGGAGCTTTCATGCATTTATTGTGTTCTGAAATAACAGATTGCAGCTATGGCGCAGGAACTGAAGAACATCGAGGACCAACTCTTGGCTTTGGAAGATACAAGGAAAGAAGTCTAATGGACACACTGATCCAAATATTAAATCCAACCAATAACCAGTGGAAAAGAATACTTTGTTTTCTTTGTGTAAATCTGATAAGGATACCTTGAAACAGACAATGAGACACTGCTTTATCGAAGAAGAAAAAGCTAGTGTATATTTATGAAGTTGGTTTGAATGTAATATAGATGTAAAATAAATTACGCATTTGGTGAATTATTTTCTTTCTTCATTTCCTTTAGTGTTCCTTGTTTGCATCATATAAAGTTCTAGAAAATAAATATAAACATTTTCAAAAGAGGCTGTTTAGAATTCATTTTAAAAACCACAGCTGTTAGGTAAAATGAACACTTAAAGCTACAGACCGTAACTTTTTTTTGGTTAAAAATGATCCGAAATCAATATTTGAGCAAGTACATAACCAGCCAGTGTTCGAAACTATCGCCTTGCTTTAGCCCGATTCACAACGGTTAGCTTATAATAATGTTTTCTAATTTGAGTGGTACAGGTAGGTTTTCGCGGGAAATTCGAGCATGGCACTGCGTCATTACGTCATGTCTGTAAACATAAAGAAGTTGTCCCGGCTACTAGGCTATCACATGTGAGGATCCTGCAGGTGGCGGATCGTTTGTAGCCTTTTCTCACAGCAGCCGGAATAATTAAATGTGCTTCTGATTACAGATAGCCTGGGATTACAAAGATTTGTATTTTAAAGAAAACCAGTTCAAAGAGAGCATAATTTGCTTTTTGGGTTAAAAGAATTTCTGAATATGAATGTAACAACGTTCGTAGGTCGGAATGAACGGTGCAGGAACCGGC
>NW_015557098.1:609228-630149 GCF_001515605.1 Sinocyclocheilus anshuiensis | reverse complement strand
GAAAGAAATAAAGTCCAGGCCTGGTCCTCTCTCCTTTCACTGTCGTAACTCCTCCTTTTATCCATCTGGAGCTCCTCTGTGGGATTCGAGACCGGTGAGTGGTGCAGGTGCAGCTCATCATCAATTACTCCACCGGCCTCACTCCGTTCCCACGGCTCTCGGCCCCGCCCCCACTCATCACAATGAAATTCGAATGGTATGACAATTAGATTAGACTGAGCAGAAATTGAAATCTATACACTAATACACATTATACTTATAGTCACCAATGCTGATGTTGTTAACATTAATCATTTGAGAATAAAGTATAACAATAATAATAATTTTAACGGTTTGATGTGATATGAGCTAAGTGATCTTTAGATTTAATCATCATTGGTAGCCAGATTTATGGTAATGATTTGTTCCTCAGTTGGTCAGAACAAACGTGGCAGACTTGTTACTTACTTGTTCAGATGGCAATATACTGTGAAAATTCTTATTTGGGTCATATTCCAAGACGTAGGCTAGAATCTGTGATTGCGAAGCACAGTGAATATCCACACCGGTGCGGTGACTGACTGCCACACATACTCTTCAGAACATTAGATTAATCCACGCTGGAGCCGTGCCGACTCACAACCCACGCAAGCTAGATAATTCCGCACACAACTGCAATTCCAGGTTTTCAAACAGAGATGGCGACAAAGAGGCAAAACTTATGGACTGCAGCTTTAAGATCTCATCTATGCTTTATTAATTAGCCAGTAGTGCTATGCTGTGCCTAAAGACATGAAAGGAAAAAAAACAAGACAAAATGACACATTACTGGTGTTTTCTTTTAGGGTGAATCAGAAGAAAAACAATGTTTGGCATAATGACAATGCAGCCTGGCATATTATTATGCAATATATTATGTTAATATATGTATACATTTATATGTGTGTTTATTTATGTAATACTATGTTGTTATTATTAATTACACAGGGGTTGGACAAAACAATATAAACACCCATTAGGGGTTAATATAATTTATGTTGACTACAGTGAACAAAACATTGCAATTATCTTTCATTTATCTTTTTCATTCTCTATATACTCTAGGTTGTTTATCAGTGTGAGTTGTGTCAAAGTTCCTTTAAGGCAAGTCATGTCACTCGGCGGCCATCTTTGAAACGCCTCTCGGGCATGCAAGTGCAGCTCCTCTCATTGATTGGGGAAACATAGGCGGGGTTTCCTTCAATAGAGCAGCCATATTGAGCGTTGCATTTTCCCCCAAAACTATACCAGTGACACGTCCTGGGTATTCTATAGCCTATAGTCTTTGGTTGTGTTCAGCAGTGTTTAGGACAAGCCATGGGTGAAACGGGTCAGACTTCCAAAAATGACAAATCATTAATCACTTTAAACAAAGACACCAGTGCTGAAATGAGAAAAACATTGTGTCATGATCATAAAACATGGACAGCTGGAGCACGAAGATGAACTTCAACACCTGCCTGGGCCAGACAAATCCCAAGACTTGAATATCACCAAACCTCTGTAGATGGTTTTGGAGAGAAAAGTGAGAAGCAGATTCTCTGTTCTGACAGACAACATTTAACTGGAGACTAAAGCTGTATTAAAGGAAAATTGTGGTAAAACGCCTTAGTAAAGAAATACTGCCTTTCCCAAGGTGCTCATATTATTTTGATACTGATTTTTGTTGTTTGCTTACATATTTATTACAGTCTTAATGTTGCTTTCTATAACAATTACACTAGGCATCTCAAGTTATTCTTTGATAAAATACATATTGACTTTATCAAAGACCAGCATATGTCAAAACAGCACAATGTGTATACTGTAGATGTCCTCATTGTTGATTGTGTCATGTCTAAATGCCAAATTAAATTGACAAAACACAATGCAGCAACCGCCATTTCAACATCCATCACTTACCCTTATCTTGCTCACTTTCATTCATATTTTTCCTTTTCTCTGCACCAGATTGATAGTGCCGCGCCACTTTGACACGAGGGGGAGGCGGGGGCCTTGCATAATTTGCAGGGCCCTACGCAACTTGCGTAGTGAGCGTATAGGGCCGATCGGCTCTGCTATTTACATTTATAGATATGCATGTGGCAGATTTGGCTTTTATCTGAAGAAATTTCACTGAAGGCATACATTTTTTGCTAGAAATTCAAACCCATGATCTTGGCGTTACCAGCACCATTCTCGCTTTGAGCTTCAGGAAAGCACATAGAAGTTCTTTTCCACAATAATCTTCTGTTTAAAATGTAAAAAAAAAAAAAGTAAAATAGGATGTGCGTCCCAAATCGCGTAGGGCACTTATGCACTATTCTATGGCGTTTTGTAGTATAAATAGTGCGAGTAATGCGCTCACACTGAAAAAAAAGAAAAAGTGCACTTTAAATACCCGGATGATGCACTTAACCTACAAAATGAAGTGTGGAATGTTGGACACTTCATGCACTCAACTGTCGCAGCTTTAATGAGAGGGTGCTCGCTGCAGAGCCAAATGGGAGGAGCTGGCGCTCTAGCTCCCCCTCGCTGGATGTAATGGGTGGAGCTAGACACCCAACCACTCCCTAACCCTACCCCTTACCCTATCGCTAAACATAACTCCACCCATTAGTTCACACAGAGGTGGAGCTGGACATCCAGAGAGGGGGAGCTGGAGGTCATTTGGCTCTGCAGTGAGCAGTACTTGGCTTTAATTAGGTAGTGAAGGGGGAGGGGCTATCAGACTCCGATTATGAATGACAAAATAACCTTATATAATTCATACTATACATGGTTGAGTACATAGTGTATAAGTACATCGTGTATGAGTGCATTGTGTATAGCTACTGTTTATAGTCACATGTTCTTATTCATGTTCTCATGTTTATTCATTCATATTAATGTAGTAATAAGGGGTTAGTTCACCCAAAAATGAAAATTCTGTCATTAAATATTCACCATCATGTCCAAATTCGTTCATCTTCGGAACACAAATTAAGATATTTTTGATGAAATCCGAGAGCTTTCTGCCCCTGCATAGACAGAAATGCAGCTGAAATTTTGTGGAAGTTTGATGAAGGCCCAGAAACATGTGACATCAGTGGTTCAACCGTAATTTTACGACGCTACGAGAATACTTTTTGTGCGCAAAGAAAACAAAAATAACGAATTTATACAACAATTCCTTCTCTTCCGTGTAAGTCTCCGCCGCCATTCAGGAGAGAATGACGTTCTGACGTAGAACACGCATGCGCTGCGCCTTGTTTACAAGCAGAGGAATGAACGCGCATGTGTCAGGGACCCATTTAGGGTCAATATTATCCTTGAATGAGATTTCTAATCTAATACAAGGGTTAATTTATTTCGATTTTTTATTTGTAATTTGAGAAATGACAAAAGAATGTGTTCAAATGTCATAATAATAATAATAATAGTTACAATGCATTAATAAAGCTAAGCAGCTAAACTAATTTTTCTCTGTTTCTGCTAAGGGATTGGCATCCCTTGGTGGTAAATAGGAATAAGATTCAGTCTGGATCCAGACCTGAGATGACCGAACACCTGAGAGGAGATGATGCAACCCCTCAGACCACATACAAAACTACCACATTTTGCTACAAGTTTGATCTCATCTGTTTGATTACATGACATTAACTAACTGCTTGATTTTTACCGTACATTTCTGCCATGTGGACATCAACTTGAGATAGTCACCACTGATAAGTTATTACTAAATATAATGTAGAACTTTTATTTTCTGTAAAGCAGCTTTGCAACGATTTGCATCGTGAAAAGCGCTATACAAATAAACGAATTGTATTGAATTGAATAGTAATCATCATCAAAATGGAATAAACTATAAATATATTTCTTTGTTTATAGTTATAATGACCCAGACATTCACTGTTTATGGATTTATTGCGGATATATCAAGCATTCAGCTCCCCATAACCGCCTCGCGACGGTTGCTAAAGCATCTTGTTGCTAGGGAAATGGCGAGGGGGGCGGGTCCTACTTAATAATGAGTCAATCCGGAAGTGGAGAATCGCTTTGCCTGTACACTCACACAGAGCGGTAGCGGCGTCAAAACTGCAAACACGGCCGTTACAGCAAGCCTCCGAAACCGCGCGTCCTCACCCCGCCAGCTGATATCGCTGCAGACCGTACCGGATGTGAAACACGGAGCGGGACAGAGCGCACACACACACGGGGAGAGAGGGAAATGTGCGACAGCTGCAGGAATGGAGAGAACCGAGTATTGACAGCAGCGCCGGGTGAAGGCGACCGGTGAGGATGGTGAGGATGAAGAGTGGAAAGTGAAGCTCTCATTCTGACGGTCTGCATCTCTTCGGTCGCGGCCATCTCGCTGTTTAACCCCATCCTCTCCAGAGATGATGAAAGGTGAGAGGAGGGGGGGGGGACAGCGGTCGTGGTTTGCGGTGTCTAGAAGTGTTAGCCACTATTACATTAACAGCCAGTGTGCATGTGTGAAAACAGCCTTCTCAGTGTGACCCTGGCAGGAGTTGTAGCTTCAGGCAGGGTTAGTGCAGTGGATGAGCTCTTTTTGTGGATTAAACGGGAAACGCGAAGCTTTAACATCACGTCCGGTCAGCTCCGTGTGTCTGGACCCTCTGCTGGTGTTGTGATGGTGACAGACTTCAGCTGTGGGACTCACACTCACCGGGCAAGCATGTACTAGTTAAACCATGATGCCACTCATCTTACGATATAACTAAACACACACACACATGAAGATCAGTCGTGCAAGTCTTTGAGTTTCTCAGTGTTCTGTTTAAAAAAAAAAAGTTGTAGTTCGTTAACCATGTTATACATAATTATTTAGAAACTAATATCATGTATAATACAGTGTGCAAATGTAATGTAAAACGTGAATTAAAAAATGTTATAGTAATGAGTATAAAATATATTTTTGTCAGTGAAATGTCCCAGTACAGGCACATTTGGAACGCCAATTCAAGTGTTTTTATTGCTTTATAAAATTGAAAACTATTACAAATATTATTTTTAGTTGAAATAATGCTGGAATAAAGTAAAATAGAAAACTTTTTTTTTTTAAATGTAGACGAAAATGTGCTAACTAATTGAAATAGATTTAATTTGAAGTACTAAAAATGATTAAAACTAATTTAAATAAAACAGAACACCCCATAAAATATTAAATAAAACTAATTGCAAAAATAAAATAAGCTAAATAGAACAAGCAACTTTTGGGCGTGTGGTTGATGTGTTCTTCTTGGACTGTGGTCTTGGAACTTCATGATCTCTTGCTTTTTTTGTATATATAATGTTTTACCCTATTGCTCATTCGGCACGCTCTTTCTTTTTATGTTTTACAGATCTTTGCATGTACAATCTTGTGTTTTGCTTGTTTAAAAAGTCTTGTCTAGTGGACACCTTTGATTCCAGGTGTTTTTGATGAAACTTTGTGCTTTAAAGCATGTGTGCAGGCGCAACTGGGAACTGGTTGTGTTTTTGTGTCTTGTTTATTCCTCAAGAAAAAGCATGATGAGACGAGTTTCAAACCCATCAAGGCCTAAATGGTTTCCGTCTGTCCTGCTGATTGTAGATTTGTGAGTGAGGAGCACTTAGATGTCTAACAGGGTTAAGTGGAGATTAGTTAGTTGCAGCCAGAAGATTACTGAGGTTATTAATGGCACAGCAGACACCTTTCCTGTGCAAGGCACTTTATTAGGTGGTCTTTTGATGTCTGTTGTCACATTGTCACACACACTCTCTGGCTGTTTCCTAGTGTCGTTTAGCCCTGTAGCACTGATTGTGTATGAAATGGAAACGTGTTTAAGGTTGAATCATTGCTGGCAGTGTTACATGTGTGGTCTGCACAGAATGACGAGCGGTCTTATGATCCCGTATTGACTTTTGTGTGCGGCTCTGTGTCTGTCACAAACAATGAATGGACTTTGTCTTTGCAAAGTGTTTTTTCACTAGCTAAACAGTAGTTCTGACTAGTGTGAGAAAGGAGAGCGGGTCGTTTTTAGTGGTAGATTTCCTGTGGAAAGATTGTGCTTCAGTTCTTTCAGATGCAGATGGTTACATTTTTTTTAACCTTGTTTCTTTAGTTTAACCACATGCTACCAGTTCCATAGCTGTCATTTTTATCAATTCAGCAGTACATAAAAAATAAGCTGTTGACTAGTCCTACCCCATGATGTCATGAATATAGTATAATATACTATAATAATATAATATAATATATTAATATAATATATGCACTCCCTGACAGGTCATGTCTTCTACATTTTTTTTGTAAAAAATATTTGAATTGTAATGTAACAAGTATAGACTTTAATAATTTAATAATTATGTTGTGTAAAATAAATGCTAATTTATGTGATTTTGTGTACATTTCATATGCTATCTTTAAATGTTGTTATATCTATGTACATACACTACTGTTTAGAAACTTGGGGTAATTAATTTTTTAATTTTTTAACTTTTATTCAGCAAGGATGCATTGAACTGATCAACATTGAATGGATCAATTGATAATAAGAAGAAATGTTTCTTGAGCAGCATATTAGAATGATTTCTGAAGGATCATGTGACAGAAGACTGGTGTAATGATGCTGAACATTCAGATTTGATCACAGGAATAAATTACATTTTAAAATATATTCGTTTAGAAAACACTTATTTTAAATTGTAATAATATTTCACATTATTAATCTTTTTTCTGTATTTTTGATCAAACAAATGCAGTCTTGGTGAGCATAAGAGACTTCTTTCAAAAACATTATAGTAAAAATTATAAGAACCCCCAAACTTTTGAACAGGATTGTATCAACAATCAGCCATTCTGCGTTTAACACACTGGCATGAGTATTGGCCAGTGAAAAACCCATACCGGTTGTCCACTAGTAGAAATTACAGTTAGTAATTAAATTACTAGACTCCATGTGAACTTTGCAACTAGAATTTCCTCTCAGGGATCAATACTGTCAGTCTGTCAGTCTTTCTCAATTTCAGCAGCAGCGTGGGATGTTTGGTGTTACACAACGTTTGCACTAATGCCACTAAATGCTGGAGTCCACTGTCCACCTGAATAATACTGTTTTCTTGTGTGGATAGTGCCTGCATAATTCCCACCATTCTTCATGAGTGCCATGGGTTTTGTGTCTAATGAAAAAGTGCTTACTCAAATAATATTTATGACCTCGTAAATCCACACAGGAACCACGGGGCAATGCCACGTTTCTGTTTTAGGGAGGATGGATGTTCAGTTCTGCCAGACTGTTAGCACGCTGAGACTCTTCTTTTGTAAGTGACAGACTTCTGTTCATTGGCCACGCCGCATGGTAACATAACAACACACTTGGCACGATGGTGCAACTGACATCAGAGACCGAATCTTTCTGAATTTCACTCTTGGGAATTGTAGGCCTCATTTAGAAGGAAACTCCGGTCTGGTATACAAACTGTTGGCTAGGCTAGCCCTTGTTAGTAGCCTGCCCTGCCATCCAGACATGTGGGGTCATGAAACACATCAGCTAATTGGGATCCAAAACTGATATCTTAGCGGTGATTTTTGGTTCAGCTCATCCGACTGTTTAAAAAAAATCACCATTGACTGTCACGGTAATTACAGAGTACACTTTTGTAATGATGGCGCATGGCGGTCTGATCAAACTGTCAGTTTTAATTACTGTGGAGTGCCCTCAGCCTGCCAAGAGCTGGGTTTGCATGGTTTTCAAGCATGCTGGGAAGTTTGTACTTCCTAAAGCCCTCCTGTGGAGTGGGGTGAATGAAATTCTCTAATTTGTGTTTGAGATGAAGGCAGCCGTAGTACAGATGAAATATAGGCGAGGCCAGCAGTGAATAAAAGATATAAGGGCAATCATACTGTGATAAACATCTTTCCATAGCCCAGTATTTCCCATCCAAACCACACTACGACGAGATGTGAATGTAAAGACAAGATGTGCAGTGATAAATGTAGTTAGAGCCGTTACAAGAGATTGTGGATGACTTGTGGGTAACTGGCTGCAATGAGTGATTCATCATAACTGCAGTCAGCAGTTTTTAAGACAAACTCTCCACTTCTGTTAAAATGACAGAAATGCTTGCTTATACATTACTTACATCTATTGTTGTGTATTCCATCGGTAATGGACCTTAGTCAGGGTTAACACTGAACACTGCAAATCCTGACATATAAGTAATAGTCAGAAAAAAATAATATATACAAATTTAATTATAATTTAATAATAATTATTAATATTTTGAAAGAAATACATTTTGAAAAAAGATATTTTCAAATCAAGTGTATTGAACCTTCAGACAAAATATGTTTTTGTATATTATGTTTGTTGCACCAGGCTTTAATTTATTCATGTAAATGTATTAAAAATTTATTTTGCATTGCATTTACAATCTTTTAAACATTTATATTTATTAATTCAAACCTGTTTTTGATAAAATTGGTAGTCAAACAAAGGTGGCAACAAATGATAAAACCTGCTTATAAACAAATCATATATATATATATATATATATATATATATATACACATATTTATTTTATAAATATATATTACACATTGAGTAATAATATAATTGAAATAAAAATATAAAGACAAGAACATTATTAAAATCTCACTTCACAATAACAATAAAAAATACAAATAAGTATCAAATAAGTAAATATTTCTTAGTAATTTTTCATTTTTTTATTCATTTAGCCTACCTGCTTTATCCCATTTGATATACAAATTTTCAACATGATTTTTCTGTAAATAATGTATACAATGTTAAGTAAACAAGTTCCTTAAATATACCAAATTATAATTTAATGATACGTTACTCTTGCCATTACTTTATCAACATCAGTAAATATTTCATAGCAAAAAGACGTGCATCATGAGGCAGACATTTTTAAAAATTTAAATATCATATTTGGATAGTTTTTACACCTATCTGTTCTCTACCTCACTCTTGTCTGTGATTGATAATTTATTTCATTTAATCCGTTTCTCTAAATTTACATCTTCCTTTTCTCCTATTTCTAGCATTTTCCTCACTGCAGTCCCTCTTGTGGTGTCACTGGGCCATGGTTCGCAAGAAAGGATCTCTTATTTTGTGTGGAGCATTTCTATTTGTCGCCTGGAATGCCTTGCTCCTCCTCTTCTTATGGGGAAGGCCTCCCATTGGCCGACTTGCTGAGGGAGGCGGAGCTGAACCAGGGGCTGGAGAGGAGTGGGGAGGCGGAAAAGCAAAAGTGGGTGGAGCTATCGGATTGGCCGGCGAAGTGATCAGATTGGCCGAAGAAGTAGAATCAGAACTGGAGACTCAGAAGAAGCTTCTCAAACAGATACAGAGTCACAGGGAACTATGGGAACAGCGGAAAGAACTGGGAAAGAGGGAATCCGAGGACACAAAAGACGAAAAGAACACTGAGGAGCTTAAAAAACCTCTGCAGATTCCTGCAGTACCTCCAAGTCATAAAACCGTAGATGATACAAAAACTGTTATGGAGAAACAAGAAGTTCTAATGGTTACATCACCTCAGCTGGTTATGAAGGAGCAGGAACCGAAACAAGAGAACAAGAAAATAGTAGAAAATGAAGTAGGCCGTACAAAGCCAAGCCCTCAAATCATTATCCCAATTCTCGTCATTGCCTGTGACAGAGTAACAGTGAAGAGAAGTTTGGATAAACTGATACAGTACCGCCCTTCTGCTGAGCTTTACCCAATCATTGTCAGCCAGGACTGTGGCCACGCAGATACTGCAAGGGTGATTGGCTCCTATGGCAGTCAGATAACCCACATTAGCCAACCGGATCTCGCGGACATTCCAGTGCGACCCGATCACAGGAAGTTCCAGGGTTACTACAAGATCACCAGGCACTACCATTGGGCCCTGAACCAAGTGTTAAATGTTTTTCCTTACTCCACAGTGGTCATTGTGGAGGATGACCTGGAGGTAAGATCATGAACATGTTTTCATTTATGACTGGTATTCACTGTCATCATATTTGTCCTGCATTTGAGCATCACTAGGGACTCGATATACTCAAAATGAAGTTCCTTTTCGTTCTTTGTTTAGGGGTAAAACGAAGTTCGAAATACGTGAGCAGCGGTATACTGTTATTGAACATCCCGACGCTGCCCACTCTGATGAAAGCAACATTTATGTAAATATGTGCCGTTCCTAGACTTCTGGGGGCCCTACGCAACTGTGACGGGGGGTGGTATGAGTGGTTATGAACAAATGAATGAAACGCATTTGTCCGTGTTTCACTCCGTCTTGAATCGCACTCGCGGAAAGTGCTTGAGAAACAGTGTCTCTTCCGCAGCTCGGTACACTTTGAGCTCGTTTTTTTAGTCTCAAGCAAGACTGTACGACATTCACATTACAAGATTTGACTGATTTTTACGTAGAAAAGGCGACAGCGCACCGCATTACAAGAAATGATCATTCATGTTTTCATAACCACTGGCCAAATTCAAAAACGAAACTAAAATTAAATCATCTTTGAGAGCAAGGGGGTCCCCTGGTGTTTCGGGGGCCCTATGCAGCTTGCGTATTTCACGTATAGGGAGGATCGGCTCTGGCAGCGCGCTTTCCTCTCAGTAACAAAATAAACACAACAAAAATGGAGAGAACAGCAAGAATATTTTTTATAAAAATCTGTTCATAGCAACATGGGTATGCTTGCACGAGGTCTGCAAATTAGCACTCCCATGAAGTCACATGTATTTACATGGCACTTTATTCAATATATTGCTTAAAAGCAAGCAGCAGTATTAAAAACAGTTTCAGTGTCTCATTTCATCAGAAGCACAACTTAATTTGCTACTATAAAGCAGCTCTCCAAGGACTCGACAGGCGAAATGAACCCAGAAAAGAGTTCCGCGTGAAAGAAGGCGGAGCCTCAGTGCACACCTCCTATGAAGTAATCGTCAGGGACCAATGGCACTATGAAGGTGTTATGCAGCTGGAACAAACTTTTCTGGAAAGTTCACTTTGGCAAGCCGTTTCAAACTCCCAAAACGAACTTCGTTTTGGCCGGATTTTGTTCGAAATGATGTCACATCAGTTCGTTCTTCGATTTCGCTTGAAATATATCGGGGCCTTTATAGGTTAACCAGATCCACATAGTGAGAGTGCTGTATCTCAAAGGAGGCCACATTTTCCTCTTTTATAATTCATAGAGAGGAATTTTGATAAGAGCTTGTCTCTCACTCAGAGGGAATATTTTCATTTCTGAACGCTTTCCTTTGAAATTCTCACAGGTGAACTGATTACAAAGTATGCACCAAAAAACCCATTAATAGGACAGCGGTAAAGCTTCAGTCTTGTTGTCATGAGTTCTCTAAAAGAAAGGATCAAGGTCCTTGTTTAACTTTGCTATTCAGGCAAACATGTTTTTTGCATACTCATTACTATGTTCTGTGATGGATTTGATGGCTATCTTTCCGGTGCTTTAAAGGTGATTTACATTTTTTTGTTTAAACAAACCACTGTGCTCAAGGGAAAGGAGTTACCTTCAGATGTCTGAGTCATTGACAAGTAACAGTGTCTATGAACAAGATATGGAGAAATCTTTTCGAAATCTAGTTTAAAACAAGTTTTTAGAAGCCTACTCATTGTATACATGTCATGTTTTAAATGGTTTTGAAAATGTTTTTTATAATTTTCAAGAATTTTTTTTTTTGAATGACTTAGGTGTAACCATCAAGTAAAAAGTAATACCATATATTCCTTACACCTTGAATACATGTGAGTGTACACATTAGTTATTTTCAGAAGGTTTTTAAATATTTTTAGGTCATTTTTTTACTCCAATCTTGAATTCATATCATAAATATCATGCCACATGACATTTCACAACCTGAACTAACCTTGCCTTGTCATAAAAAGGTCAAATGATCTGATATTTAAAAAAGACTCCTTTTTTTATTCAGCATGCTGGTTGCACCAAATTTGTTGGTTGCACCACATGACTTTGATTTGGCGGACATGTATATATATTAGGGATGCACGATATTGGATTTTTGCCGATATGCCGATATTTTTCAACTCTTTTTGGCTTATAGCCTATACCGATATATTTCCTTTTGTTTGGAAACAACACCAAGTCTCTCTTGTGTGGAAATTTTAAGCAAATTATTTTTAATTTTGGTTAGTTTTTAACAAGAACTTATATGTTAGAATTAAATAAACAATAATGAAGTAGTTTTATAATGACAGTACATTGAAGCTTTGAAAATAACTATAAATACACTATATATATCAATCACTGCATTTTTTTCCCCAGAAAGATGCAGTAGTAACCTTAACATTTTATTTTAAGATTTAACATTTGTAGATGGTCTAAAGCAAAAGAGTTGTAAAAATTTTGAAAATCTTTTAGAGCTAATAATTTGTTTAAAAAAATATAACATATTACGTCAATTCTCTCTCTCCCTCTCTCGCTGCGTGTGTGTGAAACAAAGAGACGGCGAGTCGTGCGCTTCACACTAGAGTTTACGGTACATTAAATACAGGTGTGTTGCACATCCATTCAGATTAACTGAAAAACAGCACAGATCGCTTGACGGAGAGTGAAACTGAAGTGCTCAGTCAGTGTTCTGTGAGTGAAAATATATCTGAGCTAAACTTAGCCTCCAACTCACACTGGCGAGTAAAATCTGAGAATTTATTAGCAATTGGCTAATATTAGACATAATTTAGTCGCCCAGAGTGAAGATTTAGTCGCATATGCGAGTGATTTACTCGCAATGTAGAGGGTTGTTCTGTACGTGCATTCTCAGATTAAATGCAGCGATCCAAAACCGTGAATCCAATCACCATTCAGGCAAAACTTTGCTGACATCACACTAAGTCACACTGCTGACATGATCTAATCACTAGCACACCCTGAGCACATGCGAGTTAACCTATTCCTCTTATCGGCAAGACATATCTGCATAATTTGTCATATCGGGCCGATGCCGATATGTACATTCAAAGCAATTATCGGCCGATAATATCGTGCATCCCATATACAGTGGTGTGAAAAAGTGTTGGCCCCCTGGCCACTAAGTTTTAAGTTTGGCCACTTGGCAGATAATTGCTGAAGTGAAAGTTTAAAAAGTGAAAGTAAAAAAAAAAAGTTATAGAAGTTAATTATGTAAAATGCACAGAAATGCTATTTTAATATATATATATATATATAATATACATTTTTTTTTTTTCAGGTATTAAATATGATTTTAACACAAAATAAATAATAAAAAATGATGTCATACTACTTGTTTTTTTTTTTCTTCCAAGAATTTAATCCTTTTGGGAAAAACCTGAAAAATGTCACAATTTGGCAAAAAATATCATAGCTTTGAAAGCACCACTGTAGGGGTGGGCGATATGGCAAAAATATCATATCATATGATTTTTTTTTTCAGGAAAATCACGATTCACGATTTTATCACAATTCTTTGTCATGGTGGTTTTTACTATTTTGCAAGTTGTCTGAGCAGTACAGCCAAACTAATTTCCCCATTTTAAAAAACAAAGCCTTATAAGGTAACAAAATATAAAATAAAAAAGAATGGCAGACATTTAGAGCAAAGATGAAAAACTTTGCCATTATTTTATCATTGTTATTAAAAAATAAGAACAAAGATAGCCTACACATTACAAATACACATAATATACAAATAAAACAAACAGTGCTTTATTTTTCAGGTGCAGTAGGTGTATTTAGCAGTAGCTTTCAAGAAATTGAATAAATATAAAAATGAAACACTATATACTGTACACTTCACTGCATAAATTATACATTGATTCTTATTAAAGCAACTGTATTAAATTTCCTCAGTCAAGAGCAGTGAGTGATTTTTCTCTTTGTGTTTTGTTGTTTTATTAACATTAAAGGAATAGTTCACCCTAAAATGAAAATTATGTCATCGTTTACTGAATGAGTTTCTTTCTTTTGTTTAACACAAAAGTTATTTTAAAGAATGTGGGTAACCACACAGTTGCTGGTCCCCAGTGACTTCCATAGTATTTTTTCCCCCCTACTTTCAAAGTCAGTGGGGTCCAGCAACTGTTTGGTTACCCAAAATATCTTCTTTTGTGTTCAGCACAAGAAAGAAATTAATACAGGTTTGGGACAACATGAGAATGAGTAAATAATGACAGAATTAAAATTTTTGGGTGAACTCTCCCTTTAATGGCAAGCGGCAGTATGTTTAGTACAATTAGTCTGCTGTCGCTTTATGACCGGCACACATCTAATATACAGGCACACATCCATTTTTCTCTCAACTGTTTACTTGAACTTTAGACATAACCAACTGTTTATATGTAAACCTTGTGTGTTTTTGACAGTATTAGTGCAATCAGATGCAAAAGATAACTTAGTCCAGTAATCAGGCGCTGTTTGACAGGCTTTTTAGTGTGTGAGCACAGGTGTACATGCTCAAAAAAAAGCGCATGTCAGAACAACACATGAATTAAATGTTTAACCGGCAAGGCTTTAAATCACATACAAATGATGTACTTTTGTGATACACTTTTGTGAATAAGTGCAGTGTCCCATGAGTGTAACTCTACCGCAGAGTTAACATTTGATGTGAATGTATGTCGTGTTGTACAGAAATATTGAGACAGAGACACCAGAACTGCAACTGACAGAATGGGCGCTGTAGTGCGATACTACGATATTTCTTCAAAAGCAGATCGTGGAGACATATTAATCATCCACGATCAAAAAACGTTATATCACACACCCCTACACCAATGCTAAGAAAAAATAAAGCTCTAAAACAGTGGTGTCCAAACTCAGTCCTGGAGGGCCAATGTCCTGCAGTTTACCTCCAACTTGCCTCAACACACCTGCCTGGAAGTTTCTAGTGTGCCTAGTAAGACCTTGATTAGCCTGGTCAGGTGTGTTTAATTGGGGTTAGAGCTGAACTCTGCAGGACACCGGCCCTCCAGGAACAGGATTGGACTCCCCTGCTTTAAAACATTCTAGATCAGGGGTTCACAATCCTGTTCTTGGAGATCTTAAATTGGAAGTTAAATTAATTAATCTCTAATTAAAATAAAGCAAATTAATCTCTTCAGTAGCACTTGATAATTACAGACTTCTGGGTTGGTGCTAGGCTGGAACTGAAGTCTGCAGGTAGGTAGATTTCCAGGAACAGGATTGGGCATCTCGGTTCAGTTCATGGATCTCCCTCCTAACGAGCTGATGATCTGAATCAGGTGTGTTAAATAAGAGAGACTTAGGGCCTGTTTACACCTGGTCACTTCATGTGTTTTTTCTGATCGGATAGCTATTCGATCGTGAAAAGACCAGGTATAAATGCCCTCCGAAACGCATTCGAGACGGATATAAATCCGATCGCTCAAACCACTTCAGGAGGTGGTCTGGGCCGCATTCCAGACGAAACTGGACCAGTGTAAATGCATCTGGTTGTTGAAACCACATATGCAAATTTTATTCCTCCCAAACGTTAAAATAATAAACGTGTGAGAGCGTGTTATAGGCTATATGACATTACAGTCAGATATGACAGTGCTAATGCAACAGGCATCGCAGCGGACGAGTAGCTGAGTATCTCTTCAGCAAGCCGAATGAAACAGAGTAAGACGCAGACGGTCAACACACAATCATCTTCATTAAAAGTAGTAAGGCAAACTTATCGTTCCAGTGCTGATGCCGCGCACTCTCCTATTGCAGGCTTTGATCTTGAAATGATCTGATAATGAATAAAATGCAGCACTTATCTTTTGATTTCGTTGACGTGAACTCCGTTAAATTTAAATATAGCGCGGGAATTGAAGATCGGATTTATATCCATTTTGTGACGACACATTTTTGTAGCCAAGTGTAAATGGAAACATAACAAATCAGATAGATATCCGATCAGTGAAAACGCATGAAATGACCAGGTGTAAACAGGCCCATACAAAATGTGCAGAGCAGTGGTACTTCAGGACTGGAATTGAGAACCACTGGTCTATCTAGTCTATTTAGTATAGTTGGTTGTTGGGTGAATAGTCAGCCATCTTTTAAGACAAGTTCACACTACACGACACTATGTAAATGATCCGCAACAGAGGGTCACACACTACACGAGCTGACAACAACTCTGTCACCCAACAACTCTACACGGTCCCCAAACCACGTTTTGTCACAAAAACACACGCGAGAAGTTGAACAGGAATGACACGAAACAACAAGTGAAACAGGAGTTGTTTATTTGAAAATGAACGTCGGGAAGAAATTAGCACTGCAAGCTGTTTGTGATGAAAAAATTAGCTCCATTTCTTGTCCAAACTTTTCTTAAAGCCGTGTCGCTGCTGCTGTTTTTCTTCCGCTGACCTCAACCCATGCCTTGCTCTCTCATTGGCTGTAGCTCGTCGCGACACCTGACACCACATGATGTCGAGTCGGCCGACCGGTCCAGATATTTAGCATGCTAGATACTCGTTTGCTGTCTGCGAGGCGTCGGCGACGTGTCAGCGAGCCTTTTTGATGCGTCATTGAGTTGTTCACACATAAAGATTGCCTAGTGCTGATCACCCGCTGATTTTCCTCCGATCACAGCCCGACCAGTCGGCGAGCTCGTTAACGTGCAAATCGGGCTTAAAATCCTGTAGTGTGAACTAGGCATTAGGTGTAATAATGTTGTCTGTAGTGGCAGTTTGGTTTATCGTTATTCTGTGGACCATTGTAATCCAAGTTTGCTCCCTCAGAATAGCACATTTAAGTGGTCAGTGGATTAACTGTAATGGTAACATTGGTTAAGCTTTACCGAGCATCACAGTTAAACACCACGGAGATTCCCTAAGGTGCAAACACACTTTTGTTTTGTACATTGTTATAAAACAGCCAGCTGGCTTAGCAGATGTTCACCTACCCATCTTTGAACACATCTAGACCACCAGGACTTTAAATGAACTAGCCATTTCTGTCCAGAGATAGTTTCTTGTTTATCATTGGTTTTTCTTAGTCTTTTAACTGCTTTTGTTTCATCTTGTAGGTGGCCCCCGACTTTTTTGAGTATTTCCGTGCGCTCTACCCCATCTTGCGATCAGATCCGACTCTTTGGTGCGTTTCCGCCTGGAACGATAACGGACGGGATGGGTTGGTCAACTCGGGCAAGGCTGACCTCCTTTACCGGACAGATTTCTTTCCCGGGCTTGGATGGATGCTTTTGAAGGAAGTCTGGGCAGAGCTGGAGCCCAAGTGGCCCAAGGCATTCTGGGACGACTGGATGCGGCACCCAGAGCAGCGGAAGGACCGCTCGTGCATTCGTCCCGAGATCTCGAGGACTATAACGTTCGGTCGGAAAGGCGTCAGTTTGGGTCAATTTTTCGACCAGTATCTGCGCTACATAAAACTCAATACTGAATTCGTGCCTTTCACTAAAGTGGACTTGTCCTACTTGGTCAGGGAGAAGTACGATGAAACCTTTGAAAAAGAAGTGTATAGTGCCCCCTTGGTGAAGGTGGAGGAACTACAGCAAGGTGGAAGCCTGAAAGGCTCCGGGCCGTTTCGAGTTCAGTACTCTAGCAGAGACAGCTTTAAAGTGCTGGCCCGCAACTTGGGAGTTATGGATGACTTGAAGTCAGGGGTTCCCCGTGCCGGTTACAGGGGCGTAGTCAGCTTTATTTCCCGTGGACGAAGAATTTATCTGGCTCCCCCTGAGGGCTGGACTAAATATGACACCAGCTGGAGCTGAGGAGGATGAGCTTTGAACCACAAAAGACCAGAAAGAGAAAACTCACAACTATTATTATAAGTACAGGAAGAGAGAAACGCCCTCTCAAACCAAAGAAAACAGAGGCAGGGTGTGAAAGTTTGAGGAAAGGTTAACACTAAGATGTATAAAATAACTGCTGTTTTGTTATGGAGGAACACCCAGAAATGCTGGGAACAGCACAAAAGTTGGTGCATCGTATTTGTGCAGCAATCATGCAACAATCTTCCCTCAGAGAAAATAGAGTTACGCTGCAAACAGCTCCTATGCAGAATCGCTCATTCTGACATGGAGAAAAATAATCTGATTTTTTTTTTTTTTCTTATTTGAACGTACTGACCTTTCTTTTGGTGTTAACATCAATTCAAAAGGCATATAAGAGGTCTTTTATCCCACCACAGTATCTTTTGGGTGAATCTCACGAAAACACTCACATTTTACTCCAAAATCAGTAGAAGAAATTATATTTGCATACATGCCAAAAAAACCAACCATTTTTGTAACATTATTTTCATTGCAAACTCATTTTTTCCTTAAATAATTTTTGTAAGGAATCTGACGGTTTTATTTTTCATTATTCTCAGTGATGATTTTAATTATAACAGGAATGACTGTATAATTAATACATATTATTGCTGTAATATTTTATATATATAATTAATAAGTTATAATTATGTGCTTAATTTTAATTTTTTGCTAAAAAAAACGTTTTCTTGACAAGTGAGATTCAGCCTTTTAAAGACCAATCTGAGTGTTAAAAGCCCTTTTGAAGCCCTTTCGCCAAGTCCCTGACATCATTATAAATGAAGATTGTGTAGAATTGTAGTCTATTTTGATCAATGCATTCATATAAAAGCGCAGACTCGTTCATTTGGCTTTTATGTAGCACCGTTGAATCTATGAAGTTCAAGCTTGCCAGAAATTATTCAAGGCTTGTGTAACTGACATACCAAAACTCTGGACAGCATCTCTTTTGTGCCATTCTGTTGAAGTACTGTACTTGAACATGTTTTTGTTTTAACTGCTCTTCCTGGACCGGGAGAGCTCGCATTGCTTCTTAAAGATGTTGTAGGTTTGTTGCAAAACCAGTGGTCATGGAAATCACTTTTTTACGTTCTTACGGATGAAATAAATGGATTTCAGTAGGCCGGAGGAGACATTTTAATGAAATGTACTGTATCTAAATGTTTGGGAGAGAAATGATCTGATATTAATGCATATGCAGTATGAAGAAGTGTGAAACCACTGCCTGACATGTTTATAACTTTAATACATTGAGAATAAAACAGACTATTTTGATATTTGACAATATATTCAGTTTTTCTGTCTTTTTTGCCCATTTAAACATCCTTTTAGGAATCATTAGCTCTTTGTTTAATTTTTAAGGTCACTCATTTTGAGGTTTGTAAACGTGTTCTTTCTGTGTCATGTTGGTTGTTAAAGCTGAAATCCTATCCGGTGACTTCCTTCCAGGGATCATTTGTCCAAACCCCCAACATCAGCACTGATCCAGGCGCCATTGTGGCACATCTCTGACGCTCCAGATTTCCTTTCTCACTCCTATTGTGTCCTGTTGACTTCCTGTCTTATGACTCTCTGTTGCTGACTTTACTACGTTCTTTTCCTGTTCTTGTAAAACCTCCAGCAACTTTTGAAAAGCCAAAAGATGCGTGTTACTGATTAGATGAATTGGACATTCATTTTGTGTTTCTTTAGCCATTAATCGGATTCATTTTTCTGGGAAATAGGCAGTGGTGAATCATACTGGAACATCTCATTCTAGCAAGATTGATTAATTGGTTGATCATATTGCCACATCAGATCAGGGACATGAGTAGTAGTTGAAATTAAGTGGTTATACTACTTCAGAACGTGTCTAGTGTGCTTTCACACTTTTTGAATTGTTAAAAACAGCTAATTTGATAGACCTCTTTCAAGTCCCTTTTCCACCAACAGAGTGGAATCTGGAAACGCTTTGTGCACTTCTACAGAAAACCGGCCCAAATAAGCAGCTGGTCTCAAACCACGATGTTTTTCAAAACGACAACAGCTCAGTCTGGAAAGATTCACACAAAACTAGGTCGTCGTTTTATTATACTGAAACAAAGCTGTCTATATTGGAAACGTCTGATGCAGTGATGAGTTCAGTTGACGGATGTCCAACTCCGACGCACAGCAACTCTAACCGTTTCATCTTCTCCGTCCATATGAAATAAGACCCGTCATATTAGTGAATTGATCATGAATTTGAATCATTTTATCTTCTGACCATTGCATCAAAAAGAACATATGCGAGTTATCTTTCGGCTCTGAAAGGTAGTTATAAGGTGGGCCGGTTCACAAATCAACAAATACAGCTAAGACTGTTCTGCGCCTGCTCAAAATTCAATGTAAAGATGCATAAAAGCCAGATCATTCCTACTCTGACACACATCACCCCCTAGTATCAATATACAGTTGAAATGGTGTAAATGCATTCAGGCCACCTCAGAGCAGCATTAAACGGTCTATATATATGCCACTTCAGAAGTGCTTCTGTGCTGCCTTTGCAGTGTAAATGACTTCTGAGGGTCTGAATTCATTAAAACCTAGGTGTCCTTCATTTTTTGTGTTCCGCTCTGTCTCGTGCACAGATGGTGAGGTCCAGTGAACTGTTCTTTCCAGTACGCAGCGTATTTTTTGTCATCAGTATTGTCTGCAGAACTGGGGAAGGGAAGTTAACTTTTGGCTTTAGAGTGTTAACTAGCCAAAAATCTTGCGAACCACTCTGGAATCTTAAAAAACGGACCAAGTGTGAAAACACTAATGTTTAAATCATTGAAAACAAAGAGTCTGTAAAACAAACATACTTTATTTGATTTAACAAGCATTAAGTAGTTTAAACAAAGTGGCCATTTGCCTGGCAACTGAACAAACACTGAATACATAGTGTTGATACCTACTTCACTGGTAACAAGCATTCAGCATATACTGCTAATATATTGAATAACTTTCCAACAATTTTACATCAATGCAATCAACTGTATGGTCCACTATAATCCAATGATGAAAACTCCTCTCACAACAGAAACAAAAATTATGCCTCGCCATTATAAATAACCAAAATTCAAAAACAGGCAAATCATTCCTATTGGGAGGAAAACTATTAACATTGAACATAATGCATTTTTTTTTTTTTTTTTTTTACTTTCAACAAGAAAAATC
>NW_015557098.1:586741-609211 GCF_001515605.1 Sinocyclocheilus anshuiensis | reverse complement strand
AAATAAAGCATTTTTTTTTTTTTTTTTTTTACTTTCAACAAGCAAAATCAAAACTGAACTAGTGAGGAGGTTCTAGGAAATCCACTACAATATAAGATAACACTGTGATATGAGCTGTTTATTTTAAGTATTCTCTAACACCGTTAACAGTCTGTGAAATATAAACTCTCTGTTGCTACCTAATGCTACAATGCCATGCATCCTCCGAAGAATCTGCTGCCTTTTGTGTTCTGTCGTCTTTATCGTGTTTGCTCAACTAGGAGAAACAGATACACAAGGAGAAAATCATGTAAGTGCACAAATTCAGATAACAAGCACTGTTTGGACTTATTTCCTCAAAACATTTTAACTAAATATGGACAATTTCGACATTTTCTATTAACAAAAACCCAAAAATGAGATTTCTGTCATTAGGTCTCCTGCATACAAATGTTTTAATTTTGGAGCTTGACAGCGCCACTTCCCATTCACTTTCATTATATGGAAGAGAGCAACCTAGACATTCTTCAAAATATCTTCACAGGAAAAAAAGGCAGTTGAACACGTTTTTGAAATAAGGGTGAATACATGATGAGAGAATTGACTTTTGTTTTGTGAATTGTCCCTTTAAAACTACTTTTGATTGGAAAACCAGCCTGTAAAGATTAAATATTATCACTCACTATATGACGAGATGTCAATCTCCTCTGGAAGTTCGCTGATGTTCACCTCAAACCTGTCCTGAACATCGTTCAAAGTGCGGGCATCAGTCTCATCTGACACAAAGGTGATGGCCAGACCTTTCGTTCCAAACCTGCCGGCCCTTGCAACCTGAAGGAATGAGAAAAGTTAAAGCTGTTCAGATGAATCCTTTTACAGCCCATAACTTGGCTTTGTTTGACAAATCATCACATGAACTGAACTGACCCTGTGCAGGTATGTGTCTGAATCTTCAGGCATGTCGTAGTTGAAGGCGATGTTGACTCGTTCGATGTCCATACCTCGGCCAAACAGGTTTGTGGCCACCAGGATCCGTCTCTGGAAATCCTTGAATTGCTGATATCGAGCTAATCTGAGATAATAATAAGTCTTAAATGTGATATGAGCACCTAAAAAAATCCTACAATCATATCTGTAACATTAAAGTGGATAATGTGGAATGTTTTCTACCTTTCGTCTTGAGGCATTGCTCTATGAATGGCAATGGCAGGGAAATTTTGCTCCACCAGCAACTGAGCCAGAGCAATACAACGCTGCACGGACTTCACGAAGATCACCACCTGCAATACTAAGCAGCTGTGACACTGTACCAGCCAGTCTTCATTAAAATGAAACATCAAATCCCAATGGCCACTTCAAACCAAGTGCAAAAATTCTCTCCTTGAATTCACCTTTTCCCCCCATAGCTTATATCAATATTTTGGAGTGCTTGGCAAAAAAAAACTAATCAAAAGTTGTTTAGGTCATCCAGCAACCCAAATAAAAGTTTGTATATATATATATATATATATATATAGTAAATAAATGAAAAGTTTTATTCAGCAAGGATGCATTAAATTGATCAAGTGTGACAGTAAAGACATTTACAATGTTACAAAAGATGTTTCAAATAAATGCTGTTCTTTTCAACTTTCTACTCATCAGAGAATCCTGAAAAAAAATGTATCTCAGTTTCCACAAAATCAACAAAACACATTACATTACAAAAATAACATTGATAATAAGAAATGTTTCTTGAGCAGCAAATCAGCATATCAGAATGATTTCTGAAGGATCATGTGACACTGAAGACTGGAGTAATGATGCTGAAAATTCAGCTTTACCATCACAGGAATAAATTACAATTTAAAATATATTCATTTAGAAGTTATTTTAAATTAAAAATATTTCAGATATATTACAGTTATTTCAGAATATTCGTTTTTACTGTATTTTTGATCAAACAAATGCAGCCTTGGTAAGAATAAGATATTTATTTCAAAAACATTTAAAAAAAATCTTATGGACCCTAAACCATATACATTATTTAAGGTTTAAGGTTAGGGTTGTAAAATTGCATAATTATGTTACATCAAAACTTTATTTCTAGGTTTAAGATTGTAAATCTCAGATTCTGAATGTGGTTTTGAACTCAATTGTATTTTATCCTCACAATTTGACTTCCATCCATTCCATTCCATTGGGTTGTAGTTTGCATTTGATTGGATAAACAAAATCTGTATTCAAATGGGTTGCATTGTATTTTGCATTAAAGCATGTGAATGGCCAGAGTGCATGTTGCTTTCAGATATGCAAACATTTCTTAGAAAGCGGCAAAAAACAGTGCGGTCGGTCGGTCGGTCGGTCTCTCTCTCTCTCTCTTGAATTCTGAACTCATAAATAGGAACTTTCCAGGATGACAATGGAATCATTCCTTACATAACGGGATGTTAATAACTAGCATATTTTAAAATAAAAATGCATTCATTTGAATTAGAAGCTACCCAATAGGCCTACTTGTTCAAGATGATGTGACTTTTTTTTAAAATAGGTTCCTTTACTGTAAAACCTTTTATTTTTTCTGTAATCCTTTCAAATGGTGCATTTATTCTTAATCTTATCTGCCTTCAATAAGAGCTGATCCACTTACAGGAAGGAAATGTTTCTGGGGGATATAAAAGCTGGAAAAAATTACAGAATCTCTCTCTCTCTCTCTCTCTCTCTCTCTCTCTCTCTCTCTCTCGTCACTCTTGGTTTGAATCGACTTAGTGTTTGGAGACTTTTGCATGTGTCCTACTGGACTCTCCAGATACCTGGTTGAACTCCAACACGTCCAGGAGGTCAAAGAGCTTCCTGTTCTTCTCGTTGTCCTTCAGCTTGACGTAGTACTGCTGGAGGCCGTGAAGCGTCAGCTTGGTCTCGTCGTCCACAAAAATTTCCATCGGCTAGGACAACCAGCGGAAGCAGGGGGAAGGTGAGGAGGGGTGGGAGAGGAGCGTGCAGGTTCACGGGGTTAAGATTGTGTGAAGACACACACAGGAAAGTTGACAAGACGAGGGTGGTGCAGATAATAATGTTACAAGGGTGTGAAAGAGGAAGTGGTGTTTATGACAGTGTGACGGCATGGGTGGAATGGGTGTCAGTGTGGAAAGGGAAAGAAAGACGCCAGAACAAGGAAAAACAAGGACAAAAGAGGTATAACGTTTTCAGCGAAGGACAGTGGTGGGGAGGATACGACAATGAGAAGGAGAACATGGTGTTAGAAAGGAGAGAGTTATGAAACAGCAGGAGAAAGGGAGGGAAGAGAAGGGATGGGGGTTAGATTCACCCTCCCCTCCCGTCCCAAGCCAATGAGGACACAACACACACGCGCACACACACACTTACTGTCTCAACACAATGATAAATGCTACCCTGCTGTCCTAGGCTACTTTTAGCTACCAATATCAAGCCTAAAATCATAGCTGTGCTATTTCTAAATAAAAGTTCAAAAACTACAGTTCTACTATAGAGGAACACAAAGTAAAACTACTTCTGTTACATCAATCAATGTGCAGTTTGACAGAAATGTCATGAGTTTTAAGTAGCATAAAGTCAACATGAAATCAAAACCCTATTTGCTTTCTAAATACACACTCCTGTTCATAATATGACGGATTCACCAGTGCACATTATTCCGCAGAAAAATAACATTTGTCTCTAGTCTTTCATTAAAATGTAACAACTTGCTCTGCCTCAACATCCCTTTTTTGATGATTTCACCTAGGCCACAGCAACAATCTCATGGCAATTCGTAGCCTTTCTAAAATCTTGCTAGTAGTTAACGTGGTAAGTTACAATGACAACAGATTTGACGCATTACAGTGGGGTAATGTCAACATTCAGCCACCAAACCAGTTAAAAGCGTGTGCCAGTGCGGTTTCAGCTGATTGCAAAGTTCATTCAGGTATTGTCTGCCCACCTTTCACCATCCAATCAAGTCCCACCCCACGTTTTTTCCTTGTGTTTTATTCTGAAATGGTCTCTTTCTATGCAAGCAATACAAGTTATAAATGCGGTTTCATGTTGACTTTAAACACTCATAAACCACCTCACACAATACTGCAACACTGTTTAACATTTAGCAGTGGGAGGTTCAGAAGGCCAAATTCATGCACCAGATTGGTTCACTGAATATACAGAGAACATCCTCAATCTGATCTGATCTGTTCTGTGCAGGTGGTAGACTCATGTTTTAGGATCTGGGCTACTAAAACAAAGGTTTCGGGGTGTAATAGTCATCAGCAATGACCATGGAAAATTACTGAGATCAAAGTCCTATTCTATCACTATTGGGCTCTTAACAAAAGCACTAAACTGTACCTCCAACCGTGTCTGACACAGTGGCACTGCTAAATGCACATTTGCACTTACCTTCGAGATGTTTAGGCAAATCTATCTTTACTGTCTGTCAATCAATCAATCCTCTATTTGCTGCTGAGCTGGTCTAAAGCTCATTTTACTATATTGTCTTCAACCTAATGCTGACCTCAAATCAGAAGATTACATCAGGCAACATCTCAATGCCATTTATGTACTGTAACTCTCACTAAATAAGCACTAAAGAGTGTATGTTTGAATCTGTGTGTGTTTGAATTCAAAGTCATCAGTCATTATTTTATAGTATATTATGGTGCAAGGGGATTTGCTCATGAATATTTAGTAAAGCCACACCCCTCACACTTCATTGAGCATTTTAAAAGGGGCTCAAAGTTGTATTCTACTATTCACGGTTTCTTTTTGAGTCACGACTTTGTTGCTTATGGCCACCTAATGGTTCTTCAAGAGCATCTCTATCTACACCCGCGCATGTCTCCTCTCTCTCGTCTAAGTTTCTTCATCATCTCATCCCTCTCGCTCCAGTCTTCCGCAGCTTCATCCTCCCTTTCTCTTTCTTCTCTTGTCCTTCACACCCGCGCATGCTTTCTCCTCCACTTTGGGCCAGTTTTATTGCCTTGATTTTAACTTAGCGACAGTTTGTCTTTTTTTCTTGGGGGCAGATAAGAAACCGTTCTAATCAGCTGGATTGATGAAGAGCTGTTCCGTCATTGGCCGGTCGACCTGAACTGATTCATGCTGCCAATGACTGAATCGTTTGTTTCGTTTTATTCCTGCTGTCTGCTTTGTTAAAGAGTAATTAACTGCAGCCCTGGAGTGCCAATTTGCAGAGAATCTAATGTAGTTTTTAGCATCTGGCTTGCTTTGTTGGGCCAATACTTTATCAGTTTTAGTTTTGTGCCCCTTGAGAGTCTCTGGCAGTTGACAACAGAATTCATGAAGCTCCAACAAGTGCTTCTCCTCTTAATTAAAGGTTATTTGAGGACAGGTCTCTAGGCTGGTATTACAACTGAGCAGGAACTAAAGCAATTTGTCTTGATAAATGGATACTGCGAGTGAAATAATATTCAAGTGTGAAGGATTTTGGTCTCTAAATGCCTAAATGATTTTGAAAGATGCGTTTATGCTTTGAATTTACGGCCCTGAAGTGTATTTGAAGATACACTAGATCCTTCCCTTAAAGACATCCTCTTATCCTGTTTAAAATACATTGGATGGGCTCTTCATGACTTTAGCAAAGGTTGTTAAAGGACCTATTTAAATTTATAGCCTGATGGACGATGCATTCTCTGTTGGCCAAACGGACGTGAGACCGTGTTTGCCAAATGCTGACGCAGTGCTGCCAGCTGAGGCGGGGATTAAGGACTGTGCCTCTATTAGTTAACAGTCTGTGATTATCAAACGGACAGCAGAGAGGGGCATTTAGCGTTACGATGTCTCAGGGAGGCTGTAAATGGATCCCACTCCTGAGCCTGCTCTTTCAGGTGTGTATGAGGTGGTCTTGTGAAGGGAAGGAGCTGTTGACATGGTAGAAGTAGGAGAGGCGTAATTACATCTTGCATGAACTTTCTGCAGACGGGACGGATCTCTTTACTCAGGGTGGCACTGAACATCATGACCTGCTTCTCGTGAGGGGTCATACGAAAGATCTCCTGGACATCACGCCGCATGTCTGCAGGGGACAGTTAAAGAACAATGCATTCATATTATTAAAATCTAATAATGATCATTGCTATGTTTGGAACAGCATGCTACACATACTGTTTCTGAACTACAGTATACAGTGTCAGTATAGATAGTGTGTGCAGAAATAATGTGCAATGTTTAGACATTTTTATTAAAAACTCAATTAAAATGCAAAGTAACAATTTTTGTTTCATAAAACAACGATCATGTGACAACAATGGAACAGTAGAATAATGCCTACTGTTTCTCCTGCTGCTTTTAAAGATAAGTATGCAGTATACATTGTGTACGTCACAGAATTCAGTGTAATTTCATTCTGAACACAGCCATAGTCTCATAAAGTCATAGTCATAGAGTCTGCTCACCGAGTTGCTCCAGCATCTTGTCACATTCGTCCAGGATGAAGTGCTTGATGTGGCGCAGGTTGAGACTCTTGTTGCGAGACAGAGCTAGAATACGTCCAGGAGTTCCCACCACCACATGAGGGCTCTCTTTCTTCAGAACCTCCTCATCCTTCTTTATAGATAAGCCACCAAAGAACACTGCCACCTGGGGGAGAGAGACAGCACAAGCAAAGCAACCTGAGAAAAGTTTGTGCACAGCAATATTGAAAAGTTACAGTTTGTTAGACATACAGGTTATTACTGTCTTTTAAATTCAACTCCTGGATTTTTAATTATATAACAAACAAGAAGTGTAAATGTATAGCAGTGTAACTGCAAGTGTAGGTTTTATTAATACATTTAGGCCCGGTTTCACAGACAGGGCTTAGGATTAGGCCATAGTTCAATTAGGACATTTAAGTAGTTTTTAGAAATATGCCTTAGATAAAAACATTACTGGTGTGCATCTTGAGACAAAACAATGCATTTTAGTCTGGGACTAGGCTTAAGCCTTGTCTATGAAACCGGAGGTTAATTTATCCGTATGGATTACCCATAAATGTAGGATATTTTAAGAAACATTAGATGATATTAATAATAATATTAATGATTTTTAAAATGCCTCTTAAAAATGTATTTCTGAAATGTATTTATATATTTTCATTATATTTAATAAAATATCATTTCACAGACCATCGTGGAAGAATACTTTTTTTCCATCATCAAAAGCAAAATTATTTTATATAATAGACAAAATAGATTATTTTATATATTAAATATGGCAATATTTATTCTTAGAAAGTTATGAGAAAACAAAGATACAGTAAAAACAGTAATATTGTGAAATATTATTACAACTTAAAATAACTGTTTTCTATTTGAATATATTTTAAAATGTAATTTATTCCTGTGATATAAAGCTGTATTTTCAGCATCATTACTCCAGTCTTCAGTGTCACACGATCCTTCAGAAATCAGTATAATATGCTGATCTGCTGCTCAAGAAACATTTCCTATTATTATCAATGTTGAAAACAGTTGTGCTGCTTCATATTTTTGTGGAAGCTGTCATACATTTTTTTTCAGGATTCTTTAATGACTATAAGATTCAAAAGAACAGAATTTATTTGAAATAAAAAAAAATATTTTATAACACTACAAATGTCTTTTACTGTCAGTTGTGATCAATTTAATGTGTCCCTGCTGAATAAAAATATTAAATACTTAAAAAAAAAAAAACTTACTGACCCCAAAATTTTGAACGTAGTGTTATTATTTATGCTTTGTTCCAAAACTTGGACTAATGAAATTCCTTTGTGATGTGACTAATTATCATTGCATCTCATTTACAATTCAGTAAATTGCTCTTCCTGTCATTCCAGTTGAAATTCCAACACAAGAATGGAAAGGGAGGCCATTTTTACACCTGCCACAGCCTCTTCTACGGTACAGATCAGAGCAGATTTTAAAAGTACGTAGTTCTCATATATCCCGCTATTGAAACACATGAACTAAATCTTTTCTAGAAATGTAAATTTGTCTTCCTACCTTGACACTGGGCATGTATTTGGAGAAGCGCTCGTACTCTTTGCTGATCTGGAAGGCCAGCTCTCGGGTGTGACACATCACCAACACGGATACCTGGGTGAAAGCAATCACTGGTCAACCCCAAAAATTGTGGAATGGCACATAAAGCACGCTCAGAGGCATCATTTTATTTATGTCTTAATTCTTTTGTTTTCAAAGCCTTTAAAAAAGATTGCCATTACCTGCCCTGTCACTGGCTCCAGCTGCTGAAGTGTGGCCAACACAAAGACAGCCGTCTTCCCCATTCCAGACTTGGCCTGACATAATACATCCATCCCCAGGATCGCCTGAGGAATGCATTCATGCTGAACTGAAAGAGAGAAAAAAACACACAAATATATTCAAACAGAATATATCAAACTGATATTCTGAAAACAAAGAAACTTCTAGCACATGTAGAATTGCTCACCCTCGGATGGGTGTTCAAAGCCACAGTCCACTATAGCTCTCAGCAGTTCTGGTTTGAGAAGGAAATCCCTGAATCCTGAGGAGTGGATGGACACATATGACCCTTTGACCCCTTCTTTCCTGATGGATATTAAGCCATCGTTGTGTCCAAGTCCTGTGTCCGCGGCACCACCTGCATCAACCTCATCCTCCTCATAGTCCAACAGCTCATTCTCAACATCGTTCTCCGTCATCCTGCAGAGAGATTGGGAAAAGACAACAAAGAAATACGTAAGTAATCAAACTAACTGAATTATTGCTGGAGTACCTGACAGCACCTCTTCCTGTCAGTCACTATGTAATGTAATTATCAATATCTTATACTATAAAAGCAGACATAAGATACTGATGACACATGCTACCATATGTGTGTGTTTGCATGTAACGTTATGTATGTTTTATATATGTGTGCGTGTTAATAAAACGTTATCAAATATAATTTTATGAAATTATGTTTACACACACATATCAAGACAAGCTATTAAAAAATAAAATCACATTCTCCAGTATTACAATTGCTAAAAAAAATACCATTAATTTAAATCTGTTGTTTTATATTAATTAATACGCGAGTATTTAAGCGGGCAGCTCAAGCTAGCAAACTATACCAAATATATTAGCTGTAGCTTATCCATTTAGCCCAAGAGATGCGGCGGGCCATACAGTGACTATAGCACAACATCCCCGTGTGTTTTCTGACGGAATATAAAGTGTCTTATCACTTCCCGTGTTTATTTTGATGTTTTATAATATTAAATAATCGCGGTTACCTCGAAATACTGTATGAAGCGGTTGAATTTCACTGCACCTGCTGGATAGGTTGGCGCGACGATGTCATCAACCCGCGACAAATCGACTGTTTCGATGAAGGACCCAACATGAGCTGCCTTGAGAAGAGACATCTCAGATTATAGACAAGAAATCTTGTTATTGTTATTGAAACAGGTTCAATGCCATTGTGTTTGAGCTTTAATAAGTAAGTTCTGTTTATGTGGATACACGCGTCCTGACGCATCTTGTTTTGAACGCAGCGGCTGTAAGTTAGTGTGTAAATCTCTGTGTTCTTTTTTTCAGAAATGTCATGTTTTAGTGGTGATCTCAACTTTTGCCCGGAATGTGGGAATATTCTTCCAGTGCCTGGCAGGGAAAATACCATTACCTGCCCGCGGTGCTCTTTCAAAATCCCTGTTCGAGGTGAGAGATATTGAATATGTTGTAAATGACACTACACTCAGCAGCAGAGGTTTATGGCACATCAGTAAGTTTATGTTATAAATTAGCTGTAGGATTCTCTCTCAGAATTCACAGGTCAAGTTATTAAATCATCGGTGGTGTTTAATCCTCTGGATCAGAGCTCCAGCACTGTTGACCGCGAAGAGGATGCTGAGCTGAAGGGGCCTGTGGTAAGATATTTAAACATACAGAGATTAATCTCTGAGTGTCACCCAACAGACATTTCACCTGTTTCTCATCTTCCGCAAACGTTCCATCAGATTGACAGGAGATGTTCGCGCTGTAACAAAGAAGGAATGGTTTATCACACAAGACAGATGAGATCTGCAGATGAAGGACAGACGGTGTTCTTCACATGCATACACTGCAGGTAATTAACATGTTATGCTCTTTTTAACAATTTATACTTTTTCCAGTAGCTGTTTAGTGTTTAGACGTTGTTTTAAGTGATCGTAATTGCCATTATTCTACATGTGTACTGATGGCAGAAACTGTTCATTTGATTTCTCTGTTACAGGTTTCAAGAAAAGGAAGATTCATGAGAAACATTGCCGCTGCTATTGCCATTTACATTTATTGGTTATCAAAATTGAAATAGTGTGAAATATTAAAAATGCTCTGTACATGTCTTTAATGTTATTAAAAAGAAAAGAAAAAAAGAATGTGTGCAGAAGTCTTTTTTTGCAGGGCTAATTTAGAATTGATGTTATATAAGTCTTTTTCCACAAATTTTTTTATGTATACAAATTGTATAATATCCATGGTACGCATTTCTAGTAATTGTGCAGTTAATTCTCATGTTGTATTTTTTCAGAATTTTTTGGAATATATTTCCTCTCCCCAAATTTGTCACCACTGAAACACAATAATATATAATTTAATAAGAAGGGTTGTATTGACGTATTAAGATTTTGCTTACATCTACCCTGTAAATATATTTGTTATTTTATTAAAGGGGTCATATGATGTGATTTCAAGTTTTCCTTTCTCTTTGGAGTGTTACAAGCTGATTGTGCATAGATAAGATCCCTGAAGTTGCAAAGACTAAAGTCTCAAACCCAAAGAGATAGTCTTTATAAAAGTTAAGACTCGTCCAAGCACTCCTAAAACGCCTCGTTCAAACACGCCCCCACATGTCTATGTCACTGTGTGGGAAGATTTGCATAACACCGCCCAAATGTTCACGCAAAGAAAGCAGGTGTAACTTTATTGTTGTTGCCGCCGCCATGTTGTGGAGACGCTGTGTGTTTCGTTGTGAAAGCGAAACTACTTTTTTTGGCCTTCCAAAAGAGGACACGACTAGAAATCAGTGGTTAAGTTGTATTTACAACACTGTTCCAGAACAGTTCAAACTAAATATTCGTTTTACGGAGGACTGTTTTCTGAACGTGGGAGAGTAGCCTACAATGCCGGCTGTTCTGACTCACAGATTTTAAGTATCGCACTGGATAGCTGGCCAATCAGAGCACACCTCGCCTTTTCAGACCGATGAGCTTTGTAAAAATCGACGCGTTTCAGAAAGGCGGGGCATAGAGGAGAAACAATAATGTACAGTATGTGGAAAATAATGTGTTTTTGAACCTTAAACCGCATAAACACATTTCATTACACCAAATACACAAAATAATGTTCTTTTTAGCAACATCATATGACCTCTTTAAAACGTTTTGTGAGGTAAATCAATAACAATTAAAATTTTAACATTTCAAGTGTAATTTATGAGATTTGTTGTTTTTTGAATCCAATCTTTTTTTGCAAAAGACAAAAAGTTGATCATACTGATTTCAAAGTTAAGGATTTATTAGTTTGTATATACATTGAACCAAACACTATCATAACATCTTTGACAATTCAATATACTTTATTCGTGACAAAACATCTCATGTTTTGGTTGTGACTGCACATTTTCGGTAATGACCGTAATGTTGCGGTAGCAACCACATGACATTACAGGACTTTAACTCGCATACTAAAATACTAAAAATTTGCATAACTACTAAAATTGTGTTTATTTCCCCCAAATAAATGATTATGTGCTCCCTTTTGTCACTACTGAAACAATGATGACGTGATTGATACGGTAGTGACAATTTTAGATACTTTTGGGCCCAACTCAAAGATACTAATCAGCACATGCTACAGTTCTGAACAGTTGTACACATAGAAAAACTAAATGTTATGGAATAACTCCCAAAAAAGTGTGCTTAATTGCAGAAAGAAGATGTTTGTTAGTGACATTCCTTAAAATTACACACAGATTTTCAGACTTTTGAACACATTTATCTCAAACTGATGGGACCAATCTACTCACCATGTAGCTATGAGAGAGAGGGACACAGGAGTATTTCCTGATCATAAATGTAGGGGTGTAGTTAAATTCAGTCTCAGCCAATGGACTAAAACCATAGACTGTATTTAAAAAAAAAAAAAAAAAAAATTATTAGACATTAAAGACGTAACATGCAACATTTACAACTTTAACAAGACATCCTCATTCCTTGGACCCTGAAGAACTATCTTTCTTAAATGATGATGTTTATTCCTCCAAACAAATTTAGTAAATAAATCGTTAATTTTTTTACAAACTGAATCTTGAACAAAAAGGGATAATGCCAGATAAACAAATCTAGATACCCCTTCTACTTTGGTTAGAAGGACTCTACCTATAATAGTCAAGTCTCTTTGAAACCAGTTATTAAAGATGTTTTGAGCTTTTTTACGTTTAGGGGAAAAATTTAATTCTCGTCTCTCCATTATATCTTTTGTAACACTTATTCCTAAATACTTAATCTGTCTTCTGTAATATTACTCTAAGAAAAGCTTGTTGCTTTTTTTAAAATTTTTATTAGACATTAAAGACATAACATGCAACATTTACAACTTTAACAAGACATCCAAAAAGATAACACAATTAAAGGAATGGGTTTACATTACATAGAGAGAAAAAAAAAATCAATAATAATACTTAAAGAAAAAAAGACAGCATATACCCATTCAATTTTCAAGTAACTTCAGCTCTTTAGCGAGTAAAATTGTATCTCTACATTTTGTGTTATCAATACATTGGAGAGACTCAAAATACAAATGAAAATCAGTCATAGAGACCTTCAAACAGGGTTTAGAACTATTTCTTTTACTTTTATGAATATGAAATTTACCAAATAAAATCATTAGATTCATCATAAAATTGACAGATGCATTTTTTGATTCAAAATATAAGATGACATCTTTGGATGTTAATTCACAATTATAACCAGATTTCTGTTGAATATATACAGATAAATCTTCCCAGAATTTTTGGGAATGGTAACATTAAAAAAAAAGATGTAGAATTCTTTCTGGCTGATCTGAACAAAATGAAAGCCTCTGATTCCACCAAATTTGAATAGTCTAACAAATCCAAAATCAGTCTAATGTTCCAACTTATATGTCGGCCAGCCATAAATCCAGTTTGACACTCATTTATGATTTCGTCTAGACCTTTTTTTAAACGAACTGCATGAACATGAGATAACAATTTATAATCTACGTTTAATAATGTTATTGGACGCCAGTTATCCAAAATCAAATGATCTTTATCTGGTTTAGGAAGTAGGGTTATTAACCCCTGTTTCATAGAAGTCGATAATTCATTTGATTCAATACATTCCTTATACATTTCAAATAAAGGGTTTTCAATAATATCCCAAAAGCAGAGATAAAATTCGACTGAAAGACCATCTGTGCCTGGAGATTTAGTTTTTCTTTGAACAAATAGCTGTAACCATCTCTTGCTTCCTTAGTTTTTCATCACAAAGGTCTCGAAACTGAATAGAAATAGATTTTATAATTTCGCTTTTCAAGTGAAAAAAAATAGCTTGTGTTCTTTTCCCCCTTTTCCAACCACTTAGCTCTAGAACGAATGAATGCCCCCTTTGCAGTATTAATATATATCTGATCAGTTTGAGTTTTTAATGTCTCCAATTTGACTTTTTCATCTTCTGTAAGATTATCTTTTTTCAAAAGTAAGTCTAATTCTGTCATAAGTGCCTTTTCCTTATTCAAGTGATTCTTTTTAACTTGTTTACTAAAATGTACAGCAGACTGCCTAACTTTAAATTTAAATATTTTCTTAACATGTGTCATTTGCTTACTCCCAAAAATCTGTTGTGCTTCTTCTCGAACCTGGGTAATAAAGCCCTCATTACTGAGCAACTTGTTATTTAATTTCCAGTAGCCTCGCATACTATTATTTTTAATATCACAACCAGAGAGTACCAAAACAATCATTTTATGATCCGAAAAAGGTGCATGGCAAACCATAGACTGTATAAAACAAACACTTTGACTTTCAGTGTCAGTTTCAGTAGTGACATGAAAATATGGCACACGTTTTTACATAAAGTTTCATAATTTACAAAGAAAATATCAAATAAATCTTTGTTTTGAACTTTAAAAAAAAAAAAAAAAAAAAAAGATTTTCATAAGTTGAAATTTAGGGGTTAGGGTTCGGGACAGCCACCTCCAAATTGAAAGTAGCCTACCAAATAAATAATGATTTTATATATTTTAAGCTTACTGATATTTTAAATATTATTGTGGGTTTCAATAGATAATAGAAGGATCTTAGTAAACATCTAAGATTTGAGTAATTAAATGCTTTTTAAATGTTTTTTTTTTTTGGTTGCGGGACAGCAGTTTGCACCAATTCTGTAGAATGGCCCATATAGTTTACATTAATTAAACATAATAAAACATGTCTTCAAAAAAACCCCACCATATATTAATACATATTTTTATATAAAAAGAAGTACAGTTTACCGAAAAGGCCCTCGCCACGTTAACCAATCAGACTGCCCGTTTCAGCGGTCACGTGATCATTCAACATGGCTTGCATACATGAATGGTTGTGAAGAAATAAAATGATTCATCGTTTAATACACTATTTTGCTCCCTGACGCATGTGAAACAAGGTAAGCCCATTGAATATATATTAAAAATATTTTTAAAGTGAAAAACACCGCCACTAAACACTTTAGTACGTTTTCTCTGTAATGATTAATAGCACGCAACAATAAGCGCAATGATACATTATTAAATATAGTCTCCACTGTATTCGTCGTTGCTGACCTGTGATGTCAGTGTACTATGTTATAAGTTATAATTTATCGCCATTGAATGTGCTCTAACGCCTCAGTCACAGATTCCTGTGTGCAAAAAAATATGTTTGTAACATATGGCAGTGGACAATGTATTATATAATAATATATGAAGAGTATGGCGCGGTATATATCACTCACCATAGCCTTGCATTGCAGTAATAATGTGGAATGCAAGCCTCCTCATTCACCTGTCTGTCTGTCTGTCTGTCTGAAAACAGATGAAGCTTCGAGAGTGCAAGAACTTGCAGGAGTATCTAAAGGAACTGAGTCCGGAGATCCTCGACAGGCTCTACAATCACCCAGCAACATGCCTGGCAGTCTACAGGTCCATCTGGCGTTACGGTTTAAATATACATACTACACATTTACATGTATGCATGGCATTTGATTAGATAATGAAACAAAAGCAAATGGCATTTGTTTAAAAGAAAGAGAGAGGAATGCACAACATAGTTTTCAAGCCAGCAAAATCTTTACATAAAAGTCTCTAATAGTTCTAACATACACTACCTGGTAAAAGTCTTTAAACAGTGAGATTTGTAATGTTTTTAAAGAATTTTCTTCTGCTCAACAAGGCTGCATTTATTTGATTTCGAAATACAGCAAAAGCAGTAATATTGTGAAATATTTTTACTATTTAATATAACTGCTTTCTATTTTAATATATTTGAAAATGTAATTTATTCCTGTGATAAAAAGCTGAATTTGCAGCATCATTACTCCAGTCTTCAGTGTCACATCCTTCAGAAATCAGTATAATATGCTGATCTGCTGCTCAAGAAACATTTAATTATTTATTTATAATTTTTTTTAATTGATTTATTATTGAAATTATAGAAATTAATACTTTTGTTTAGCAAGGATGCTTTAAATTGATCAAAAGTGATGATAAAGACATTTATAATGTTACAAAAGATTTCTATTTCCGATAAATGCTGTTCTTCTGAACTTTCTTATTTATCAAAGAAACCCTAAAAAAAATTCTACTCAGCTGTTTTCAACATAATAATAATAATAAATGTTTTTTAATAATAAATGATTTCTGAAGGATCATGTGACACTGAAGACTGGAGTTATGATGTTGAAAAATCAGCTTTGATCACATGAATAAATTATATTTGAAAATATATTCAAATAGACGGCAGTTATTTTAAATAGTAAAAATATTTCACAATATTACTGCTTTTGCTGTATTTTGGATCAAATAAATGTGGGCTTGGTGAGCAGAAGAGAATTCTTTGAAAAACTTTAAAAATCTTACTGTTCAAAAACTTTTGACTGGTAGTGTGTAGCATATTTTTTTCAGATGCCACTTGGTTTGTGTTTTGTAATATTCATAATTTTTACATGTGGCTTAATAGTCCAAATACATTTCTGGGCCTAATATAATAATAAATCTGAGGTGACTCCGAGATTAATGCTGATTGGCTCGCTCTCATTCATTTTCAAAAAGGGAACTTCCATCATTGGCAAAGAATTATGTGATGCGTTTGCTGTTTTTAGACCATCCACTCCCACAAGCTGCAGTCACGCTCTGGGTTAAAAAAGACAGCCAAAAGTAAGTGCAATAGTTAGTTCTATCATTCTAATACAAATCCACATGTTAGAATGATTTCTGAAGGATCATGTGACATTGGAGTGATGACTGCTAAAATTAAGCATTTTCCACCACAGTAATAAATTACATCTCACAATATATTAAAACAGAAAGTCGTTATTTTAAATCGTATTATTATTTACAGTAATGCTGTTTTCACTGTTTTTAATCAAAAATGAATGCAGCCCTGATGAGACTTTTGAACAGTAGTGTTATGTATCTATTCTTATTTATGTGTTTCTTTGCTTTTCCTAGAGACCATGATCAGTGTGTGTCGGTGTTAACCGGGCTACGGCTCTGGCACAGTCAGCACCTTCAAGGTGGACTCCAAGGCTTTGTGCTGAACCCTGTGTTTAAAGACAACCTGAGAATAGCACTTCTAGGCGGGTGAGGGACACAGTTTAGATTGAGAACCGTCATAGTGTTGTGGCAGCAGATTTACTAGACTAATGTTCACTTTGTCGGTGGTAAACCGTGGGCAGATGAGGGCAGCAACCTGAGTCCCGATCGTCATGGGAGGGATGTAGAGAGTCTCGACCGCTATGCTATGGAGCGTTGGGAGGTCATCCTTCACTTCATGGTGGGCTCTCCCAGCGCAGCCGTCAGCCAGGATCTGGCCCAGCTCCTCATACAGGCCGGGCTCATGAAGAGGTAGAGCACGCCATCACTCCACTGATGCACCAACTAAAGTAGGTCAGACATGAAGGGTAGGCAAAAAATGATCTTGATCAGTTTTTTTCTTTCTCAGCGAGGCTGGTGAGGCTCCTTGTATCACATCTGCAGGGTTTCAGTTCCTGCTGCTGGACACAGCATCTCAGCTGTGGTACTTCACCCTGCAGTACATCACAACAGCACAGGTCAGTGCATAACATATAGAGTCTGTACATTATAGACCAGATTTACTAACCGCTTGCGCCAGTGCAAAACCACTATTGGCATTAAAAATCTACTGTCAGGATGTACTAAAGCCACACAGTAAAAAAAAAAGAAAAAAAAAAGCAATTAACTTATTGCAGATGCATTTGCAGCTGTTTCCCTTTAAGACGCAATATTTATGGGAGAAGAATATTTAAATAAATGATGCAAGGTGATTTACTAAGGTTTGCGAACTTCTCATTAATGAGGGAAGGTGAAAACATTTCCAGTTATCATGTTATTACTGCATTTACGCCTTTTTGATTAATTAAAAATTGAGAAATTATTTGAAATTTAAAATTACACATAAATCACACCAAAAACTGATGCAAAATAAAAAAAAATGTTTTTCAATATTGATGAGAAATCTTATTTGAATTTATCATTGTATGAAATTTAAAAGAACATATAATCTGAGAATTACCAGTATTAGCCCCATTGGAATTAATAGGATTGAATTAAATTCCAAATGAGTCCATTGACTTTATAACTCATGATTGCTCAAAAACATTCAAATTTTTTTTTTAAACCTACATATTTAATTGTAACACAACATCATAACGACATAGATATTATTCTTAAAGGTTTTCAAACTAAATAAATTAATTTTACTTGCACAAGCTTTCACTTTCAGATGAAAAACGTGATAAATTTTTCATGCTGCAATGGTTTGTCAATAGGTGTACGTTTATCAACAAAATTCACTCCAAAAAGTGTGTGAGATATGGGGAAAAGGCCAAATATATATATATATATATATATATATATATATATATATATATACATACAGTATATATAAGATTAATCGCATCCAAAATAAAGGTTTTTCGTGAGCCCCCACTGTGCTATATTTATGATTTGTCCATATATGAACATGCTGTTTATAACTTTGAGAGTAATTTTATGACCACGAAATAAGATTCGTATGTGCAGTGATCACTGAGGTTTAATTGTCCAATAAAAGTCTGCCAGAGAGATATATATATATATATATATATTTTTTTTTTTAATTTTATTTTGTATTTTTATTTATTTATTTTTTTTTTTTTAAATAGATAATTTAATAAAAAGAATTTTGACACCTAATGGTACTCCATACATACCCAGGTCCAAAATGGTTAATGGTTAAATGGTTAAAATGGTTGTATGTTAAAAAGAATCATTGTAAAAAATCTGGAGACCAAATGATGTGTAATTTGAGAGTGTCTCTTGATGTGTATATTTTTATGTATCTCTTCAAACAGTCAAAACAGACCCGAATGCATTATGAGGGTTAACCCATGTTGTGCTTGCCATGGCTGCACTAGTTGCTCATTTGCACTGCTATGGTAGATTGCATTGGTCATTATGGATATGATCTGGCTGTGTCTGTGTTCTTTAATGTGAGTATTGCCCGTAGGACAGCCGCAGATCTTCCCACTCCCATCAGTGCTTTTATCGAATTGTGCTCTCATGCTAATTTGCCATATTTAGTAATTCTGGCCCTAAAGATCCCCTACTTTATGATACGTGCATCTTAAGAAGGTTTACATGCACAGATTAGTCAAACAAAAGATTCTTATGTACCCAGTTGGAATTATGAGTAAAATATAACATGCGAAAAGTGCAATAACAGCGAGAAGCTTCGAGAGTCCTGTTGGAAAAAGATAAACGACTTAGCATGGAGCAACTGTGCGTTTGCCTTTCTAACATACGGAAAAACATGGCTTTATCTTGTGAAAACATATGGCCTTCAATAACTAGACATCTGAATGGAAATAATTTGCAAAGATCACTGGGTGAGAGAATTCCTGCACTGTGTATGCGAACAAGGTATTTTTGAATCTGATTGTGAAACTAGTCAGATACAGGTATTTGCATGGCATTTGCTCCTGTTTGGTGAATTAATCAAGACTTGCACCTCTTCTTTCAGTCTGATCATTTTTATTCCCTCAAGGTGTTTACATGATGACTTTTCATTCCAGATGAGCTATCATTCTGATTGGATTATTAGGCTGCATGTAAACGTGGTTAGTGTGATGGAAAATGTGGCTCCACCTCCTTATTAACAGTCTGATCTTCTCCTTCATAGTCGAGAGGAATGTACCTGGTGGAGATTCTTTCCTTTTTGTTCCAGCTGAGTTTTTCCACTCTTGGTAGGGTGAGTGCTGCTTTTCCAATGTCAAGAATAACATACGAGTCATAGATAAAAGCCATTACTTATCGTAATTAAATTAAAGAAGTCATTTTGCCATAGTCCCATGAAGTAGGTTTGCTCACTTGCTTATTAAAATGTTTTGTTTTGTAGTGTGATTGTTGTTTTTCTTGCAGGATTATTCTGTGGAGGGCATGAGTGAGTCTCTGCTCACATTTTTGCAACATTTACGAGAGTTCGGTCTGGTTTTCCAAAGAAAGGTCAGTCATCACGTAAAAGTACTGAATAGCAGTCAAACTATAATAATATATAGATAATAATAAATATGTTTTTTATTTACACACACACACACTCTACCATTCAAAAGTTTGGAATAATTAAGATTTTTAAATGTTTTTAAAGAAGTCTCTTATGCTCACAAAGACTGCATTTATTTATTCAAAAATACAGTAATATTGTAAAATATTATTACAATTTAAAATAACTTTTCTATTTGAAAATATTGTAAAATGTAATTTTCAGCATCATTTCTCCAGTCTTCAGTGTCATATGATCCTTCAGAAATCAGTATAATATGATGATCTGCTGCTTAAGAAACATTTATTCTTATTATCAGTGTTGAAAAGAGTTGTGCTGCTTGATATTTTTTTGGAAACCGTGATACTTTTTTTTTTTTCAGAATTGTTTGATGAATGTAAAATGCAAAATAACCGCATTTATTTGAAATAGAAATCTTTTGTAACAATATAAATGTCTTTAGTGACACTTATGATTAATTTAATGCATGGTTGCTGAATAAAAATGTTTCCTTTCAAAATAAATATTTTACTGACCTCAAAGTTTTGAATGGTGGTTGTATGTATATGTAAATAATAATAATAATAATAACTAGTGATTTGTTTGTTTGTTTATTACTAGGGAGCGACTTTGTCAAATTGCTTTTATAATTGTATAGTAATCTAAAATTCAGTCTTACATTTTTTTACTTATGCAGTACTTTAAATGCTTTGTATTTAAAAGTTTACTTTAAATATGCCTTAAACAAGCTCTTACACCAGTTTGCATCATCTTTTCACAGAGGAAGTCAAGGAGGTACTACCCTACTAGGCTGGCCATAACTCTAGCTGCAGGAGTCACAGTAAACCCTGCCTCTGGATCTTCTGCACTCGGAGCCACACCAGGAACAGGAGACGCAGGCTTCATCGTTGTAGAAATAAATTACCGTGTATATGCCTACACAAGTATGTCATACACATCATACACACTGACTTGTCTAAAGTGCAATACACTGTACAAGATCAGTCCTCCATCTCTCTCTGACAGACTCTGAACTCCAGATTGCACTAGTAGCTCTATTTAGCGAGATGCTGTATCGGTTTCCTAACCTGGTGGTTGCCCACGTAACCAGAGAGTCGGTGCAGCAGGCCATCGCTAACGGCATAACTGCACAGCAGGTGAGAGATGCGCGGTCGCGGTAACCCAGTAACTGTTGCTCTGCAGATTGGTTTGGCCTTTTAATGATAGTGTTGTTTTGACATGCATTTTGTGATTTCAGATCATTCACTTCTTAAGGACCCGAGCTCACCCAGTAATGCTTAAACAGGTAATTGCTAACGGGTTTCATTTTACCATTATGCTAATAAAAAGGGTTTAATTTAAATGTTGCATTAACTGAACAAACTTAGTATAGTTTAGGGCTGGGTGATTATAGCAAAGAAATTATTACATTTATAGTAATTAATAATTATCATTTATAAAAATGACTAATTATTAAAATTGTTTTAATTAATTAAATGTAGTGCTTATAAGGATTTCTTTGTGTTAAAAATCCAGTTGATTAATTTAAAATCTCATTTTCCACTGGCTTCTTCATTTGCAAAAAATAAGCTCTGTGACCAACAAAAGTTCATTTATCTTACACGTTTTTTTTTTTTTTTCATTGTGGTAATCTTCAAATAAACAAGTTTTATGAATTTTAAAGCCTTAGTACAATCGCCCGAAGTAAAAAGCTAAACATAGGCTATAAACAAACTGCACCACGGTCACGACTTCAATGTCACCACCATTAAAGGGAGAGTTCGCCCAGAAATAAAAGAAAATTCTGTCATTATTTACTCATCCGCCTCTGGTTCCAAACCGGCATGATTTTCTTTCAGCTGTTGAACACAAAAGAAGATACTTTGAAGAATGTTGGTATCCAAACAGTTGACGGAAGCCAGTGACTTGCATAGTATTTTTTTTACCATATTATGGAAGTCAATGGCTACCGTCAACTGTTTGGATACCAACATTTTTCAAAGTATCTTCTTTTGTGTTCAACAGCTGAAAGAAAATCATACAGGTTTGGAACAACTTGAAGGTAATTAAATGACTACAGAATTTTTATTTTTGGGAGAACTCTTTAAGCTTCCGACAACTCTTTCAGTCTTTATTTAAAAACATTTTCCCTGAAAGTTTGAGTTCGAATAGCTTGAAAGAGTGTGATGATAAACACAATGAGGCTGTAAAGGTGACTAACGAGTAGATGAATTTACTTGTTCAGTGCAGGGGCGTAGCCACATAATTTCAGAAGTGAGGGGGACAGAAATGTAATGTAATATATACTGTATATAACCTACCAGTCAAAAGTTTTTGAACAGTAAGATTTTTTAATGTTTTTAAAGAAGTCTCTTATGTTCACCAAGCCTGCATTTATTTGATCCAAAGTACAGCAAAAGCAGTAATGTTGTGAAATATTTTTACTATTTAAAATAACTATTCTATAAATTACTATTCTATGTGAATATATTTTAAAATGTAATTTATTCCTGTGATCAAAGCTTAATTTTCAGCATCATTACTCCAGTCTTCAGTGTCACATGATATGATCCTTCATTCATTATCAATGTTTAAAAAAGTTATGCTGCTTCATACTGTGGTGCATTTTTTTAAGGATTATTTGATGAATAGAACGTTCAAAAGAGCAGCATTTATTTGAAATAGAAATCTTTTGTAACATTATAAATGCCGTCA